>NC_056747.1:68136839-68354339 GCF_019279795.1 Protopterus annectens
TTACCCTATTATGTTATTATAGTTATCAAGACTAGATATCCTGTTAATCATAATTTTATAGCCACCATACTATGTTATTAGTTATCAAGACTAGATATCCTGTTAATCAAAATTATATAGCCACCTTACTACTTTATTATAGTTATCAAGACTAGATATCCTGTTAATCATAATTATATAGCCACCTTTCTACGTTATAGTTCTCAAGACTAAATATCTGTTATTCATAGTTATATAGCCACCTTACTACATTATTATAGTTATCAAGACTAAATATTGTGTTAATCATAATCATATAGCCACCTTACTATGTTATTATAGTTATCAAGACTAAATATCCTGTTAATCATAATTATATAGCCACCTTACTACATTATTATAGTTATCAAGACTAGATATCCTGTTAATCATAATTATATAGACACCTTACTATGTTATTATAGTTATTAGAACTAGATATCCTGTTAATCATAATTATATAGCCACCTTACTACGTTATTAAAGTTATCAAGACTAAATATCCTGTTAATCATAATTATATAGCCACCTTACTACGTTATTATAGTTATCAAGACAAGATATCCCGTTAATCATAATTATATAGCCACTTTACGTTATTATAGTTAACAAGACAAGATAACCTGTTAATCATTATTATATAGCCACTTTACTACGTTATTATAGTTATCAGGACTAGATATCCTGTTAATCATAATTGTATAGCCACCTTACTACGTTATTATAGTCATCAAGACTAAATATCCTGTTAATCATAATTATATAGCCACCTTACTACGTTATTATATTTATCAAAACTAGATATCCTGTTAATCATAACTATATAGCCACATTAATATGTTATTAAAGTTATCAGGACTAGAGATCCTGTTAATCATAATTATATAGCCATTTTACTATGTTATTATAGTTATCAAAACTAGATATCCTGTTAATCAAAATTATATAGCCACCTTACAAAGTTATTATAGTTATCAAGACTAGATATCCTGTTAATCATAATTACATAGCCACCTTACTACGTTATAGTTATCAAGACTAAATATCCCGTTAATCATAATTATATAGCTACCTTACTACGTTATTATAGTTATCAAGACTAGATATCCTGTTAATCATAATTATATAGCCACCTTACTACGTTATTATAGTTATCAAGACTAGATATCCTGTTAATCATAATTATATAGCCACCTTACTACATTATAGTTATCAAGACTAAATATCCTGTTAATCATAATTATATAGCCACCTTACTACATTATTATAGTTAGCAAGACTAAATATCGTGTTAATCATAATTATATAGCCACCTTACTATGTTATTATAGTTATCAAGACAAAATATCCTGTTAATAATAATTATATATAATTATATAGCCACCTTACTGCGTTATTATACTTATCAAGACTTGATATCCTGTTGATTGATAAACTTAGTGATATGCAAGAACTTAGGCTAAGCAGAGCAGCACCATATTATGGACCCAGACCTGAGAGAGATGAGGATCGACGAATTATGAGAAATGTAGTCAAGATCTCCTTACCATATACTAGTGATAATAGGGATCTCAAGGACATATTTAACAAACATTGGTCTATATTATGCACAGATAATGGGATCAAACAGGTGGTAGGTAATGAACCAAGTTTTTTATATAGGAATAAATTAAATCTGAAGAGACTGTTATGCTATTCGAAAAAGGATGGGAGACAAACAGAACTTGGTTTCTCCAAGGCATGTGGGCACTGTAACCAATGTATCTACATTGATAATGGAACAGTATTTTTGCATCCTGACTCTCATATACAGTTCAAGACCCAAGTGGAGGCCACATGTGTTAGTATGAATATTGTATACCTGGCAGTTTGCCAGATGTGCAATGCGTTCTATGTGGGCAAAACGAACCGCCAGTTTAAGGACAGAATACGTGAACATACATACCACATGAGAAAAGGGAATACACATAATGCTTTAGCTAAGCATGTGGTTGAATTGGGTAGTTCACATACTTTTCTGTTCAGAGTTCTAGAACAAATAAAACCTAACATTAGAGGTGGTGACATCAGGAACCACACAGAAGATAGGGAAAGTAAATGGATTATGAGGTTGAGGGCTGACAAAGGGTCTGGTTTGAATGAGAGAGCTTCTATAAAACCAGCTCTCAAAAAAAGAAGGAACATTAATGTTAAACACAAATAGCATAGGTGCACATCCCATTATACCTTATAGATTGTGTAGTATAAATGTTTGGATGTTCATTTGTTTACAAGCTGTTTTCCATCTAGATCACATATACATGTTTTTCATATGTTTTTAAATACTCCTTTCTCTAGATATATATATATATACATATATATTTTTATAGTTTTTCACAGTTTTTATATATTCCTCATATATTTGCTTAAATATTATAAGAGATATGTTTGTAACATTTATTGTCATGCAATGTATATATTTTAGATGATGCATGAATTATTGTAAGGGATTTTTTATTAAGAGATGTCACTTTATTTGACAGGCTTGAATATTTAATTGATTTTATTGATGTGTGTATATATAGGGGCACTATGGGTAGCAGTAAATTGATCTGAAGAAGCTCATTTCTTGAGTGAAAGCGCTTATCAACTGCAGCATTCTATGTTTTATGGTTGTCGTTTAAGATACTGTGGATTAAAGCCTTCATGTACAGCTGGTGTATTCCTCGTTATTTGATCTGCTGTGCTCCACCACTCATCATTGACTTTGGTTTATGTTTATTTGCACATTTGGGTGTTTGGGAGCACCCCGTCTATCTAAGGCATATCTTGTTATATTTATTTCTATTTATTCTATCGTGCCTTGGTAGAAGCAGATTGGTCAACGAAACAACGGTTACAACAATAATAACTTATTTATCTGTTTATCGTATTTGTAGTATACACAAGAGGTATACATATGAAATGCAGAAAGATTTGAATAGCGTTGATATAGAGCTTGATTATGAGCCCCGGGGTGTAGACCTGGGCTCATCAGCTCTGTTGGTGAAGAGATTTGAGCAGCAACTACAGTGTTCTAGGGTTGCATCCTGGCAGCTCAGTAACTCGCCGCACAGTAATGACGACAATGCGCCGATCGTGGATTTGGAGAGGTTACAGCACATGTTGGATAAGTTAGAGAAAGATTTCGGACGCCTGAAAAGGTTGCAGACGCAAAGAATGCATTTCCAATACTGTTTGGAGCACCGGATAGTGCCGAGGGGTCTCCGAGTTTTCAACATGCCGAACCAGGGAGACCAACATCCTGAATTGATGACGAGGTGGCAGCAGATTAACTTGGAGGTCAGTAGGCAGTATATGCAACTGCTGATTGACTATTTTTTGCCGGAGGAGGATGACCTAATAACAAACATTAAACTACAAAGGTCGGACATTTTTTCTATGTATTCAGACTTATTGGTTATGCCTCTGTTTGAGAGTTTGCTGGATCTACGCCTCGGCGCTTGAGCATAAACTCCTCCAGCAGAAGCAAAACAAAATAAGACGTGACCACAAAGATTTTTCAATGGGTCACGTCTTGGTATGGCCAAGATATGGCGATAGGGATGTAACTGAAGCTGCAGAGAGGAATAATGTGTTGAGTAGTGACGCTAGTAATAATAGAACTGTTAATGTTACTAGTACGAATGATACCACGAAGCGAAGTGTAGAATCTGGCTCTAACTTAATAGATAATCCTGTTATGCATGATAATACAGGAGGATCAAGTAGCAACATTAGTAATGTGTTAAGTAGATTACCAAACAGTATACCAAATAGGTTAGCAGGTGGATCTATAGACACAGATGATGTTATTAGTATTATACATGCAGACAGTGACACAGTAAACAGTAAAGACACAACAATAGATGGTGTTATGCATAACGGTTCTATGCAAATGAATTTGTATCCCTAGGTTGAGGTCATGAATAAATTACCAAATCAGGACGATAGGGTCGTCAGACCCAAGGTAATTAGTAGGAGTATGAACATGACAGAATCAGGACATGGAGAGATTCCTTTTCCTTTACCCGTGAGGAAGGACAAGGGTATGAAAAGGGGGCGATCCCTAAGCAGAGGGCGACAAAAAAGGAAGGCCTCAGAGGAATTCCATCCACAGCACACAATAAAGAAAATGTGGAGGAACAAGATAGGGCAATGAATATGATGGACATGTACATAAGGAATGATAGTACACACATTGATGACTCATTAGTCTGTAATATATCCAGTTATGAACTAACACAATTTGAGATTAATTTACTGAACAAAGGATTAAATTTCATTCCTAGTGGTTGCAGCAATTTAGCGGACACGGTGCTGGACACAAGAATGTTCTGTCGGAACTTGATGCTTAAATTGATATTTCAGAATAACACTATAAACACTGGCATTGGGAATGAGACATCACTAGGATTTAAAAGGTTAAGCAATTACACACCGATACATCACCCACTTGTTGAAGCTTATCTGAAATTAACTGAAGACGAAATACACAAATATTTTAGTGGTAAGCCTAATGTAAAAAACAAGGATAACCTCAGTAGAAAAGAAAGAGAAAGTTTACGAGATTTACAGTTGAATAAGGCAGTTACAATTAGACCGGCAGACAAGGGGGGACAAGTCGTAGTTATGGATACTATGTGTTATCAAACAGCTATGACGAGATTGTTGAGTGATAAGTTTTATTTAAGAATTGATGCAGATATGGTGAGAAACATCACCTCAGAAGTAGGGAATGTTCTGCTTGATATGTTCAATGGCAGAATCATTGATAAAGAATTGTTTGAGTACCTTATAATTCCAAATCCTTTAGTTCCTATGATACAAGGTTTTCCAAAGATACATAAAAGTATCAATGACCCACCCATGAGACCGGTAGTATCAGGGCAGGGTTGGGTCACTGAACACATCTCTATATATATTGAAAAACATCTACGTCCTGTATTGAACAGTAATTCTACTATACTTAGAGACTCAAAGCAGTTTTTGCTTGAGCTATATGATTGTATGACTAGTGGAATGAACAACGATGGGTTGATATTGGTCACGTTTGACATTCAATCGTTATTCACGGTGCTACCTAATGATTTGGGCATTATATTTGTTAGAGAATATCTGTTGGAGCATAGCACATTTACACCAAGTCAGATAGACTTATTGACACATTTATTAAATACTGTACTGGAGAATAATATTTTTATGTTCAATGAGCTACTATATAAACAACAAGCTGGGGTTGCCATGGGTACGCCATGTGCAAACAGCTATGCAAATATGTTTCTAGCCCATTGGGAGAACAAAGTATTATTTAGAACTGATGAATACATACAATCTGTAGTATTTTACAAACGTTTTGTAGATGATGTGTTTATGTTATGAAGAGGTGATGTCAGTTCGTTAAAGGAATTTCATGGGATGATTAATGACTTAACTAATTATTTGGTATTTACAATGTGTCATTCTACTCAGAGAATAGATTTTTTAGATCTATTTATTGAAAAATTGGATAATGGCCTTTTGAACACTGGAGTATATCGTAAACCATGTCATCACAACACTATACTATCAAGATATAGCATGCATCCTAATTATATATTTAACAACATTATCAGAGGACAGGGATGCTGCCTCTAGACTTAATGCCACTAATGCAGGTTTTGAAACAGGCATACAAGATCTGAAAGAGAGATTAACAGATAGGGGCTATAGTGGTAAAGAGATTGATAAACAACTTAGTGATATGCAAGAACTTAGGCTAAGCAGAGCAGCACCATATTATGGACCCAGACCTGAGAGAGATGAGGATCGACGAATTATGAGAAATGTAGTCAAGATCTCCTTACCATATACTAGTGATAATAGGGATCTCAAGGACATATTTAACAAACATTGGTCTATATTATGCACAGATAATGGGATCAAACAGGTGGTAGGTAATGAACCAAGTTTTTTATATAGGAATAAATTAAATCTGAAGAGACTGTTATGCTATTCAAAAAAGGATGGGAGACAAACAGAACTTGGTTTCACCAAGGCATGTGGGCACTGTAACCAATGTATCTACATTGATAATGGAACAGTATTTTTGCATCCTGACTCTCATATACAGTTCAAGACCCAAGTGGAGGCCACATGTGTTAGTATGAATATTGTATACCTGGCAGTTTGCCAGATGTGCAATGCGTTCTATGTGGGCAAAACGAACCGCCAGTTTAAGGACAGAATAAGTGAACATACATACCACATGAGAAAAGGGAATACACATAATGCTTTAGCTAAACATGTGGTTGAATTGGGTAGTTCACATACTTTTCTGTTCAGAGTTCTAGAACAAATAAAACCTAACATTGGAGGTGGTGACATCAGGAACCACACAGCAGATAGGGAAAGTAAATGGATTATGAGGTTGAGGGCTGACAAAGGGTCTGGTTTGAATGAGAGAGCTTCTATAAAACCAGCACTCAAAAAAAGAAGGAACATTAATGTTAAACACAAATAGCATAGGTCCACATCCCATTATACCTTATAGATTGTGTAGTATAAATGTTTGGATGTTCATTTGTTTACAAGCTGTTTTCCATCTAGATCACATATACATGTTTTTCATATGTTTTTAAATACTCCTTTCTCTAGATACATATATATATACATATATATTTTTATAGTTTTTCACAGTTTTTATATATTCCTCATATATTTGCTTAAATATTATAAGAGATATGTTTGTAACATTTATTGTCATGCAATGTATATATTTTAGATGATGCATGAATTATTGTAAGAGATTTTTTATTAAGATATGTCACTTTATTTGACAGGCTTGATTATTTAATTGATTTTATTGATGTGTGTATATATAGGGGCACTATGGGTAGCAGTAAATTGATCTGAAGAAGCTCATTTCTTGAGTGAAAGCGCTTATCAACTGCAGCATTCTATGTTTTATGGTTGTCGTTTAAGATACTGTGGATTAAAGCCTTCGTGTACAGCTGGTGTATTCCTGGTTATTTGATCTGCTGTGCTCCACCACTCATCATTGACTTTGGTTTATAATTATATAGCCACCTTACTATGTTATAATAGCTAGCAAGACTAAATATCCTGTTAATCATAATTATATAGCCACCTTACTACGTTATTATAGTTATCAAGACAAGATATCCTGTTAATCATAATTATATAGCCACATTACGTTATTATAGTTAACAAGACAAGATATCCTGTTAATCATAATTATATAGCCACTTTACTATCTTATTATAGTTATCAGGACTAGATATCCTGTTAATCATAATTATATAGCCACCTTACTACGTTATTATAGTTATCAAGACTAGATATCCTGTTAATCATAATTATATAGCCACCTTACTACATTATTATAGTTATCAAGAAGACTAAATAGCTTGTTAATCATCATTATAGAGCCACCTTACTATGTTATTATAGTTTCTCAGGACTAGATATCCTGATAATCATAATTATATAGCCATCTTACTACATTATTATAGTTATCAAGACTAGTTATCCTGTTAATCGTAACTATATAGCCACCTTAATATGTTATTATAGTTACCAAGACTAGATATCCTGTTAATCATATTTATATAGCCACCTTACTATGTTATTATAGTTATGAGGACTAGATATCCTGTTAATCATAATTATATAGCCATCTTACTTCGTTATTATAGTTATCAAGACTAGATATCCTGTTAATCATAACTATATAGCCATCTTACTATGTTATTATAGTTATCAAGACTAGATATCCTTTTAATCATAACAATATAGCCACCTTACTATGTTATTATAGTTACCAAGACTAGATATCCTATTAATCATAATTATATATCCACCATACTATGCTAATATAGTTATCAAGACTAGATATCTTGTTAATCATAATTATATAGCCACCTTACTATGTTATTATAGTTATCAGGACTAGATATCCTGTTAATTATAATTATGTAGCAACCTTACTACGTTATTATTGTCGTCAAGAATAAATATCATGTTAATCATAATTATATAGCCACCTTACTACGTTATTGTAGTTATCAAAACTTGATATCCTGTTAATCATAACTATATAGCCACTTTACTATGTTATTAAAGTTATCAGGACTAGATATCCTGTTAATCACAATTATATAGCCACCTTACTACGTTATTATAGTTATCAAGACTAGATATCCTGTTAATCATAATTATACAGCCACCTCACCACATTATTATTGTTATCAAGACTAGATATCCTGATAAACATAATTATATAGCCACCTTACTATGTTATTATAGTTATCAAGACTGGATATCCTGTTAATCAAAATTATATAGCCACCTTACTAAATTATTATAGTTATCAAGACTAGATATCCTGTTAATCATAATTATATAGCCACCTTACTATGTTATTATAGTTAGCAGAACTAGATATCCTGTTAATCATAATTATATAGCCACCTTACTACGTTATTATAGTTATCAAGACTAAATATCATGTTAATCATAATTATATAGCCACCTTACTATGTTATTATAGTTATCAAGACTAAATATCCTGTTAATCATAATTATATAGCCACCTTACTATGTTATTATAGTTATCAAGACTAGATATCCTGTTAATCATAATTATATAGCCACCCTACTATGTTATTATAGTTAAGAGAACTAGATATCCTGTTAATCATAATTATATAGGCACCTTACTACGTTATTAAAGCTATCAAGACTAGATATCCTGTTAATCATAATTATATAGCCACCCTACTATGTTATTATAGTTAAGAGAACTAGATATCCTGTTAATCATAATTATATAGGCACCTTACTACGTTACTATAGTTAGCAAGACTAAATATCCTGTTAATTATAATTATATAGCCACCTTAGTACGTTATTATAATTATCAAGACAAAATATCGTGTTAATCGTAATTATATAGCCACATTATGTTATTATAGTTAACAAGAGAAGATATCCTGTTAATCACAATTATATAGCCACTTTACTATCTTATTATAGTTATCAGGACTAGATATCTTGTTAATCATAATTATATAGCCACCTTACTATGTTATTATAGATATCAAGAATAGATATCCTGTTAATCATAATTATATAGCCACCTTACTATGTTATTATAGTTATCAAGAAGACTAAATAGCTTGTAAATCATCATTATAGAGCCAGCTTACTATGTTATTATAGTTTCTCAGGACTAGATATCATGATAATCATAATTATATAGCCATCTTACTACGTTATTATAATTATCAAGACTAGTTATCCTTTTAATCGTAACTATATAGCCACCTTAGAATGTTATTATAGTTACCAAGACTAGATTTCCTGTTAATTATATTTATTTGGCCACCTTACTATGTTATTATAGTTATCAGGACTAGATATCTTGATATTCATATTTATATAGCCATCTTACTTCGTTATTATAGTTATCAAGACTAGATATCCTGTTAATCATAATTATATAGCCACCTTACTATGTTATTATAGTTATCAAGACTAGATATCTTGTTAATCATAATTATATAGCCACCTTACTATGTTATTATAGTTATCAGGACTAGATATCCTGTTAATCATAATTATGTAGCCACCTTACTACGTTATTATTGTCATCAAGACTAAATTTCCTGTTAATCATAATTATATAGCCACCTTACTACGTTATTATAGTTATCAAAACTTGATATCCTGTTAATCATAACTATATAGCCACTTTACTATGTTATTAAAGTTATCAGGACTAGATATCCTGTTAATCACAATTATATAGCCACCTTACTACGTTATTATAGTTATCAAGACTAGATATCCTGTTAATCATAATTATATAGCCACCTTACTACGTTAATATAGTTATTAAGACAAGATATCCTATTAATCATAATTATATAGCCACTTTACTTTATTATAGTCAACAAGACAAGATATCCTGTTAATCATAATTATATAGCCACTTTACTATGTTGTTATAGTTATTAGGACTAGATATCCTGTTAATCATAATTATATAGCCACCTTACTACGTTATTATAGTTATCAAGACTAGATATCCTGTTAATCAAAATTATATAATCACCTTACTACGTTATTATAGTTATCAAGACTAGATATCCTGTTAATCATAATTATATAGCCACCTTACTACGTTATAATTATCAAGACTAAATATCCTGTTAATCATAATTATATAGCCACCTTACTACGTTATTATAGTTATCAAGACTAAATATCATGTTAATCATAATTATATAGCCACCTTACTATGTTATTATAGTTATCAAGACTAAATATCCTGTTAATCATAATTATATAGCCACCTTACTACGTTATTATAGTTATCAAGACTAGATATCCTGTTAATCATAATTATATAGCCACCCTACTATGTTATTATAGTTATCAGAACTAGATATCCTGTTAATCATAATTATATAGCCACCTTACTACATTATTATAGTAAGTAAGACTAAATATCCTGTTAATCATAATTATATAGCAAACTTACTACGTTATTATAGTTATCAAGACAAGATATCCTGTTAATCATAATTATATAGCCATATTACGTTATTATAGTTAACAAGACAAGATATCCTGTTAATCATAATTATATAGCCACTTTACTATCTTATTATAGTTATCAGGACCATATATCCTGTTAATCATAATTATTTAGCCACCTTACTACGTTATTATAGTTATCAAGACTAGATATCCTGTTAATCATAATTATAGAGCCACCTACTTTGTTATAGTTATCAAGACTAAATATCCTGTTAATCATAATTATATAGCCACCTTACTACATTATTATAGTTATCAAGACTAAATATCGTGTTAATCATAATTATATAGCCACCTTACTATGTTATTATAGTTATCAAGACTAAATATCCTGTTAATCATAATTATATAGCCACCTTACTACGTTATTATAGTTATCAAGACTTGATATCCTGTTAATCATAATTATATAGACACCTTACTATGTTATTATAGTTATCAGAACTAGATATCCTGTTAATCATAATTATATAGTCACCTTACTACGCTATTATAGTTATCAAGACTAAATATCCTGTTAATCATAATTATATAGCCACCTTACTATGTTATTATAGTTATCAAGACTAGATATCTTGTTAATCATAATTATATAGCCACCTTACTATGTTATTATAGTTATCAGGACTAGATATCCTGTTAATCATAATTATGTAGCCACCTTACTACGTTATTATAGTCATCAAGACTAAATATCCTGTTAATCATAATTATATAGCCACCTTACTACGTTATTATAGTTATCAAAACTAGATATCCTGTTAATCATAACTATATAGCCACTTTACTATGTTATTAAAGTTATCAGGACTAGATATCCTGTTAATCATAATTATACAGCCACCTCACTACGTTATTATAGTTATCAAGACTAGAGATCCTGTTAATCATAATTATATAGCCACCTTACTATGTTATTATAGTTATCAAAACTAGATATCCTGTTAATCAAAATTATATAGCCACCTTACAAAGTTATTATAGTTATCAAGACTAGATATCCTGTTAATCATAATTACATAGCCACCTTATTACGTTATAGTTATCAAGACTAAATATCCTGTTAATCATAATTATATAGCCACCTTACTACGTTATTATAGTTATCAAGACTAGATATCCTGTTAATCATAATTATATAGCCACCTTACTATGTTATTATAGTTATCAAGACTAGATATCCTGTTAATCATAATTATATAGCCAGTTTACTATGTTATTGTAGTTATCAGGACTAGATATCCTGTTAATCATAATTATATAGCCACCTTACTACGTTATTATAGTTATCAGGACAAGATATCCTGTTAATCATAATTATATAGCCACTTTACTATGTTATTAAAGTTATCAGGACTAGATATCCTGTTAATCACAATTATATAGCCACTTTACTACATTATTATAGTTATCAAGACTAGATATCCTGTTAATCATAATTATATAGCCACCTTACTACGTTATTATAGTTATTAAGACTAGATATCCTTTTAATCATAACAATATAGCCACCTTACTATGTTATTATAGTTACCAAGACTAGATATCCTATTAATCATAATTATATAGCCACCTTACTATGTTATAATAGTTATCAAGACTAGATATCCTTTTAATCATAACAATATAGCCACCTTACTATGTTATTATAGTTACCAAGACTAGATATCCTGTTAATCATAATTATATAGCCAACATACTATGTTATTATAGTTATCAAGACTAGATATCCTGTTAATCAAAATTATATAATCACCTTACTACGTTATTATAGTTATCAAGACTAGATATCCTGTTAATCATAATTATATAGCCAACTTACTACGTTATAATTATCAAGGCTAAATATCCTGTTAATCATAATTATATAGACACCTTACTATGTTATTATAGTTATCAAGACTAAATATCATGTTAGTCATAATTATATAGCCACCTTACTATGTTATTGTAGTTATCAAGACTAAATATCCTGTTAATTATAATTATATAGCCACCTTACTACGTTATTATAGTTATCAAGACTAGATATCCTGTTAATCATAATTATATAGTCACCCTACTATGTTATTATTGTTATCAGAACTAGATATCCTGTTAATCATAATTATATAGCCAACTTACTACTTTATTATAGTGAGCAAGACTAAATATCCTGTTAATCATAATTATATAGCCAATGTACTACGTTATTTTAGTTATCAAGACAAGATATCCTGTTAATCATAATTATATAGCCATATTACGTTATTATAGTTATCAAGACTAGATATCCTTTTAATCATAACAATATAGCCACCTTACTATGAACCAATTCTAAATTACAAACAGGAAATGCACATGAAAAACGATGTCCAAACTGCCCAAGATGTAAAAAATACAGGTTTATTGTCCAACGCACAAAATGAGCAGCACCAATTCACCAATGACCTAGGTTTCATCTCAAAGCACTGACTTCATCAGATTGGTGAACCAGTAACCGACATTGTATATACAACTTAATGAACTAATTATGACTCATTAACAATACCTTATTCAATAAATCTCAATACCCCCCTAACAACCTAAGATGTTTATTTAAACTAAACAATATCTGCTCAACCACATAAAGAAAATTAAAAACATGTGTAAAGGAAAAGTATGTAAAAAAGACTAAAAATATTAAAAATATTATTAATATTGTTGGTTTCTGTATCATTATGTTTGGTGGCATCCAAAATTCTGAAGGTTACTATTCTAAAATACAATCAAACATAAAAAGTTGTAAACATATACTAAGTCATTACTATGTATGTGTAAACTTAAATATGTATGTGTGTTTATGAAAAAGTACCTACTTGTACTTAATTATATTAATGGAAACAGTTTATGATAATAATGTCTGCTTTTCCAAATGTTGAAACTACAACAACATATGACCACAATCTGGAAGGTATAAAAAATGTATATAAAAACAGTGTGAACAATGTATATATACATATATTTCCATACAAGTGTAAGCTTGTAAAACACACTCAATTTTTTGAAGATGTTGAAAAATCATTGTTTGTGTTTTGTATTACAAATAATTCAGCCACAAATATGTTTTAATCTAAGCCAAGGCTTCATAGAAATGTACTCGTTCAACCCTGGATAAGTACATGCATCAAGCCTAAGTTGCCGTGTGAGCTCACTCATATCCAAATGATATCTAGTGATTCTACCTTGTTGGTCCTGAGTCACGTGTTGTATCACACAAAATTTAAATTGATGTTTACTGTTGGCTATCACATGTCTTGCCAGGGCATTAGTGGGTTTTTTGTGCTGTATGTCTAGGATATGTTCCTTAATCCTATCTCTAAACCTTCTACATGTCTTTCCCACATAGAATGCCCTGCAATCTTGGCATTTAGCTAAATAAACCAAATTTTTAGTTTGACAATCAAAGTGGCCTCCAATGACAATATCACAGTTATTAATCAATACCTTTTGTCCTGTTATCAATATGTGTTTGCAAGTTGTGCACCTACCACATTTAAAATTACCCCTTGCTCTATTACATGATTCTGAGCACTTAACTGTACTTTTTTCAAAAGTGTCTTTCAATGACATATCTTTTTTATAAACGAACTTGGGCTTCTGAGAAAAAAGTGACTTTAACTCCCTGCTTTTTTGAAATACTTCCCAATATTTCATGACTGTCTTAACAACAAAGTCTGTATCCCCATTGTATGTAAGAATATATAAAATAGTCCCACTACCAAATTTAACTTGACCATTATTACCTTCATGGTACCCAAATTGATCAATATCAGATGTTAATATTTATTGCATAACTTTGTTTTCTCTCTTTTGTTGGATTTCTTTTCTTAAATCTGCACATAACTGTTCCGGGTATCCTCTGTTGAGAAATAACCCAATCATAAACTCTAATTCTGACTGAAAATCAATTTCATCACTGACCATGCGGGCCGCCCTAACCATCTGCCCTTTGACAATGGCCCTCTTCTGATGGCTAGGGTGCCAGCTGTCATAGTGCAAATACGAGTTCGAAAATGTGGGCTTTCTATATATGTTGGCTCTCATCTTGCCTTTGTTTTTATCATATGTTAGCCTAACATCAAGATATTCTATCGTAGTGTTGTTAATCTCATGTGTAAATTTTAAAAACCACACCGTATTATTAATATATTTGATGAAATTTTCCAACAGTGATTTGTCACCTATCCAAATGATAAAAATATCGTCCAAAAATCTTAGGTATAATTTGATAAATGGACTAAATTCACTGTTGTGCACATATTCTTTCTCCCAAAATGCCATGATGTAATTGGCATAAATGGGGGCACAAGTGGCCCCCATAGCAACCCCAGTCCGTTGCTTGAAATAATGGCCATCAAAGTATAGAAAATTGTTATCCAATACTATTTCCATAAGTCTAACATATGCATTAATTTCATCCTGTTCATAGGCCCCCGTAACATACAATTGCTCCTCTAATGAACTAAGGCCCACATCATGTGGAATCACTGTAAATAAATTGCAAACGTCTATGGTAACAAAGTAAAAATGTTGGGGTACATCCACATGTTTGATCATCTCTAAAAAGTGCCAAGAGTCTTTGACAATATGTGGTACTTTTGTTAAGCCAGCTTTTAGTCTGTTATCCAAGAACTGACTAATAAAACTTACTTTGCTTCGCTTTCCATCTACAATGGGTCTAAATTTTACATTATCAAGCCCTTTGTGAATTTTGGGGATTCCAAATATACCACTTACTACAGGGTATTCATTAGTCATAAATTTATATTCATCCGCTGTTATCTCTCCTTGGAAAATCATATAATCCAAAACCAAATCCATCTTTTTGTAAGCTATGTTGATTTCATTGATACTGGTTTCATTGTAATTGTCCTCCAATAACATGGACATCATAGTACTAATGTAGTCTTGTTTGTTAACTATAACAACCCCATTGCCCTTGTCCGGTTTCATAATGCGTATACAATCCAATTTGCTTAATGT
Source organism: Protopterus annectens (assembly GCF_019279795.1). Classification (NCBI taxonomy): domain Eukaryota; kingdom Metazoa; phylum Chordata; order Ceratodontiformes; family Protopteridae; genus Protopterus; species Protopterus annectens. The sequence continues at coordinate 68,152,485 of NC_056747.1, forward strand.
TGTCACCAAATCATATTCATATTTAGTCATGTTGTATTTAGGTTCGTCTTGTCTCTGCCTGTAGTAGCCCTGAATTCCTTTTCACAAATATTCTCAAAGGTTGCCACTATTTGGCTCATGACAGGGTTATAAATACTTGGTTTTGTTAATGTACTTGTCCCTCCATTATTGATATTACCCCTTTCATCACCAAAAATTGTCTTCAAATTCATCTTCCGGGTGAAAAGTTTTAAATCAATTAATGAATCAACAATATTCCCCCTTCTACACGGTACAAAATTAAATCCCTTTGAAAACAAATCGGCATGATCTTCATTAATTTCAATACTTGAATAGTTGTATATCTTAAAATCGTGACTTTTGTTTTATAAAATTTTTTATTATTTTTTTTTATTATTATAGTTAGCAATACTAGATATCCTGTTAATCAAAATTATATAGCCACCTTAGTATATTATTATAGTTATCAAGACTAGGTATCCTGTTAATCATAATTATATAGCCCCCTTACTACATTATTATAGTTATCAGGACTAGATATCCTCTTAATTATAATTATATAGCCACCTTACTACGTTATTTTGGTTATCACGACTAGATATCCTTTTATCATAATTATATAGCCACCTTACTATGTTTTTATAGTTATCAAGACTAGATATCCTGTTAATCATAATTATATAGCCACCTTACTATGTTATTATAGTTATCAAGACTAGATATCCTGTTAATCATAATTATATAGCTACCTTACTATGTTATTATAGTTATCAAGACTAGATATCCTGTTAATCATAATTATATAGCCACCTTACTACGTTATTATAGTTGTCAAGACTAGATATCCTGTTAATAAGTAGATCATGAGCTGTTGTGCCAAGCCATTTGAATAAATCAAGAAATAAGCTGAAGACAACATGATCTTGGCTTATTTGCTGATTTATTTCATTTAAGAAGGTACACAGGGCCATTTTTATGTCATATATATAGGAAGGAAACCATCTTGAGTAGGAAATAGCACATTTCTATGAGTTAATTGATTCAGGAGTTCATTGTGAACACAGTCTTAAGAGTTTAGATACAGGACATAATATAGCAATGGGTAAGAAATTGAACATATCTCTGGTAGTTATGGTTTCTGACAGTATCATTGTTTTCAGATTGAGAGAACATACTGCTCTTTTAAGTATCCATTTATCAAAATGGTTGTTGGATAGTATCTGGTTCTAGTACAGTTAACTTTATATTAAACACAGATAAAAATGAAACAAATGGGAACCAAAGGATGCTGAGATAACCAATGCAATAGTTTACTTGGCACAATGTAAATTATGCACCTCATTCTATATAGGTAAAACTAATAGAATGTTGAAAGAGAGTGTTTTGCAGCATTTATGTGACATCAGAAAAGAGAATATGTTGAATTCCTTGGCCAAGTATATATCTAATAATAATGGTCATTCATTTATTTTCACTGTGGTGCAAGTTGTATCAGAAGACATAAAACATGGGGATCTGGTTAATAGAACAGAAGTGGCTGAGATGAAATGATCACCACATTACAAGCAGATAAACTACAAGGTATTAATGCTATTATGCCTTTAAAACTGGCCCTAAAGAAAAAGGTGCTGCTCTATTGAATTAACTGCCTTTCTTTCATTGGATGTTCTATGTTTTATTCATTGGCTCCTTTATGTTTTAAATCATATATTAAGACATTTATTTTAATCCATTAAAAGTGTATACCAGTAGCCATGGTGGTCACTTTGTTTTACATTAACTTTATATTAAAAAGAAGTTTTTTTTATTTTAGTTAATGTTTTTAAAGTAGTGCATAGGAATAGTCTGCACAGTATATGACCCTGTATTGATTAATTTTGTTTTTTGATAGCTTGTGTTGCCTAAGTCTCATGCTGAACTGATTAAATGATCATATATTTAGCAGGCTATATTAGAATCAATTTATTTTGGTAATGGTCTAGGCTATGATCTAATACCTTGTGCTAGCAATTTATTTGTGTAGGTCTATAACTGTTATAGTTCATTTTAGGGACAGTTTTGTAGGTTAAGGGACTATCTTCATTTGTCATCTTTTACTGTTTTCCCTCCTAAGGTTTTAAATTGTTATATAAGGTTGATGCAGGATTGCCTTTTTTTATATTTTTGCAGGCCAGGTCTCATTGCAACAATTTTTGGTTAGTTTCTTATGATAGTCATGGAACTGTTTTGTGTCTGACCCTTCTTTTTATGACTGGGAACTAAAGAGTAAAGAATGGTTAGGAATATTTTGTTAAAGACATCTCCTGATTTAAGTGAGAGATACTTAAGTGGTTAATAGTTACAATGTGAAAGCAATGACCAGAAAACTAACTCCTGGAAAGCTTCTTTACAGCATATATAGATATAGGAAATAGCTTATATAGATTGTATTTCCAAATATACTTTTTAAAGTAAATAAAAAAGGCAACTAATCAAAATAACTGTCACCACACAGCGAATGAATTATTTTCAGCACTTTCATCCAATAATTCAAAAGGATTTCTTCAGTAAATTAGTAGTTATAAATGAATCATGTTTAAAGTAACTAATGACACAGACCCACATGCCCAAAACCCTCCAGTCAAAAAATTACATAGATACCATATAACAAAATCATATGTAATACAAAATAATAGATAGAACAAAATCAAATCCATAACATAGCTATCTTTAAATTGAAATTTAATAATTAATGCCTGTTTTCACTGGCATTAAGACATAACTGCCAAACCATCCTAGGAAACTCTTTGTGTGCAAATTTTTGTGTGCATGCATGTTTGTTTTAAAATTAGATTTGCATAGGTCTCAGCTATTGCTTGTACTAGAAGACATTAGGCTGAAAGGTACAATTGTGGATAGACAGTCATTTTGGCTATGTCACTTAGATGTGCAACATAAATCATTTTGTATGACAGGTGATGGTCATAACTTAAGGCAGTAGTTTATATTTGTTGTATGTTCTTAAGGCCAGTCATCCCTCCTATATCTTTAATGATCAGCAGTGAGGATCATGAAACTGTAGCCCTTGACTCCTTGTATACAAATTGACAAAATGGTGGTGCTGATGTGAGATTTATGGCCTGAATTCCTGTACTTGCCATATTTTGGTGACATTGATGGAATACATTGTAATCTTAATTTGTATATTCTGCAAAGCATTATTGTGACCAAACAGTTAGTGTATCATTTCAGCCACAAGATATAATATATAGTAGTTTTTATTGTACAGCAGTTATTATATTTTTTAGTTGAACTTTTAGAAAGCAAGCTAAATGAGCTGTAAAGAATAATTCCAATGTCAGTCACACAACTGGCTAAGGGCTGTAAATCAAAAAGACTAGATGACTCCCACATACTGGGGGCACGGCTGACCTAAAGCAATATGGACACCTAATTAGGGAACTCACTCCAGCCCTGAGTGAAATCATTTTTTAACATTTTACTAAAATCTCCAATTAGTCATACCTGCTGAGGAAACAATGTTTTTACATGATGCTTATGGAGCTGAGATTTTGGACAGATTTAAAGAGGCTCCAACAGAAGAGAAACTGCTATTGCTATCTATGAGAAATAGCTACTGCTATGTATAGTAACAAAATCTGGAGAAAGCTTAACCGTTAATCAGTCATTTTTATTTAGCAATCCTATATAGAAATTTTAATCAAATTCACATACTTGGGTCCAACCCCAAGTCTATTCAATACATAAAGCAAAAAATACCACTCCACAGAGTCCAATGATTATTTAATATCAAAAAGAATAATCCCATAAGTCCAACCCTATTTCATAGAACATAATAAAAACCTTTGCACTTTCCACCAGTACAGCTCAAGGGGACATCCTTTAATAAACCTCCATTTTTATTCTTGATTTGATCTACTAGGTGGGGGATACATTTTTATATCTTCTTAGCCATTTTCAATGCCTAAGTTTTTGCATTCACATTTATCAGAGAAATAGGTCTATAATTACATGGCATCCTTATAAGCTGTTTACCTTTAGGAAGCAATACCACCAAAGCACTCATAAAGGAATCAGGAAGAACCCCAGTAGAAGCACTGGCACTAAAACCAGTGTTAAATGCTTAACCAGAAGCTCTTTATATTGTGTATAACTTTTCCCAGTAAAACCATCATCACCAGGAGATGTGCCTCCCTTTAAACCATTAATTAGGTCCCAAACCTCAAGATGAGTAATATATCTCTCTCCACTGACTTTTGTTCTTCCTGGTTTAAAATCCTCCTTTGCCACCTAAAAGGATGTGATTATTTAACATTTATCCAACTATCACCCCCATTCGAATGGTAGAGGGTTAAACAGAAGTCCCATAAAATATTTTGGATCTTGACAGGTTCTCAAACCTCAAATCCATTCCCACCGATTGCTGAAAAAAATATTAACCCATTTCCTTCTGTCCCAAAGCCTTACAGTGAACAATTTACACAATTTCTCTCCTGTCCTCTTACCCACCAAAAAATTGTGTGAATTAATAGATTGCCTGTCTACCAGTGTATTTTTATGCTCCACAATAGCCATGTTCAGTCTCCCTCATTCCAGGAAACAAAACATGGCACAGATAATTGTCAATCCCCTTCACTAAGTAAACCCCCATGACATGCCCCCTGCCTCCCCTACCCATGTTAGGTCTCAAGAGACACTTGGATCTACCCTGAATCTATACCCAGCTATAAGCCAAGGAGGATTTAGGAACCACTTCAGAAGGGTAGTACTAACAATATACATGGACGCTCTATATCCCCAATCATTGCAGATGGGGACTAGTATCCACATGCAGTCATTGAATCCCTCATGCAACGTTAACACACCTAACCCTGAACAATAATAATAATAGCGTAATTCTATGAAAAGAACTTCAACAGCCACTTGACTATGGATGGAAAATTACAACATAAATCTAAACAAAGTGCAAACACACCAGACTAAAACAAGAATCCCCTGCCGCATGCTTCCTTAACCTGTCATATACAGTTTAATAACAGATTCTTATTACTAACAAATAAGTCAAATAATGTTGGAGGAGACTCACTTTACTCTCAATATGTTGCTAAACTTTGCAATAGAATCCCCACACAAATAAAATTATCCAACAAACTCAATAGTTCTAAACCTCTGCTTAAACAACATCTTAACCATTCCTGGTCCTGCACATGCTCATCTCAAGGTTAAGAATTTGTATTTACTATATGATACTCTCCAAATACCCTCCTTAAACAGAATATGCTCAACCTCTCACTGAAATGACAAAATGATTTTTAATAACTGCTGCCTGTACAATCCACTATGTTGCATGTGGGCTTTCTATTTAGTAACTTCCACCTCTGTAAAATCTTACAATGTATAAATATAACAACTGCTTGTGTATAAATGTAAATAGTAATATAACTTCTCTGTGTTTAACTGGAACTTAGTATAATGCAATGTAAGTAAATGGAGCTTTTTCCCCAGAGCCTCCACTGAAAATGGGTATTACCCAGTTAGACTTTCTCGGTAAACAAAGACAAATAAATATATCTGTGAAAAAAATAAGACTCAGCATATAATCAATGATAAGCAGACATACAAAAACATTTTTCAATACTGTATGCTATTGCAGTGAATCAAGAGTTCAAAAACATATCCTGAAATCTTGACTGCAATATTTAAAACTTCTCCAAACATTTTCAAACCAGTATCAAACTTGATACATTATTAAATGTTGCCAGCTACTTATTGAACCAGTCCATAAAAATCTTGGTGCCTTTGGTGTAAGAATTTCCTTTTGTCACTGTTCTTTTACCCACGGGCACAGATGTGTCCTCAGTAGAATCTGATGTACTCATGCCTACTCATATCTTACTGCCTCTCTGCTGTCCAACATCCATGGACTTTTCTCCTTCACTTTGGAAGGCCACTGAAGCTTCATGCCTTTCAGCAATAGAAGTACCATGGTTTCCTTCAATTGTTTAGTGTGTCTGCTTTACACATTCAACAGATTGATCCAGTAAGGACTCTGAACTCTTGAAGGTGTTCCCTTCTAGATCATCTCTTCCTCTCTTGTGTGACATAAGAATGGAGCCTTCATCCTCTTCCAAAGTGGTGTCTCTCACCTGCCTATGATTAATGGTAAATCTCTTGAGTACAGGTCTGGTAAGAGGTGACTGTATTTTCCTATTAAACTACTTCTGCCCCTCTCAATCCATGATGTGGGGCAGAACTATTTTCATTCCAAAAGGACCTGCTTTTCACAAAGGGATTGTTTAACATCTTCAGTAGATGAAAATACTTTCCTCTGCCTATCCATCACAACTAAAAGATCAGTGATGGGGGGATAGCTAAGATGCTGACAGGATAGCAGCAGAATTCTCCTGCTCTGCTATGTTATATATTTCTGACAGGAAATACTAATTTCTATCCATAGTATCTGCTTTATTGAAAACGTTTTATACAAGTTAAAGTGCCCTTTAAGATAGAATCAAAAAAATCATCAGTTATTCTAAAATTCTCCTGTCAAATTCTTTATCTGAAACACACCTTTTCATATACCATGAAAATGAGCCATATGAAAGCAAACTTGCAGGATTCATCTTTTAAGAAAGGACCTCAGTTGTTTTTTTCAAATATTCAGGAACTATCTTTGAAGATGGATAAAATAGGCATTAAACTTGATAATTTCAAGGAGAAGTGCACTGAACAAAAGGATCAAATCCATGACGCAATACAACTGCAGAGAGCTCAAATATCTGCCATTGAGGACTCTATAAATGAAATCGAAGGTAGACTGAAGGAAGATTGACCATAATATTGAGTTTTTATTATAGCAAAATACATCTCTCCTGAACAAGATTGATGTCCTAATAAATAGATCCTGCAGGAATAATATCAGGATCTTTGGCTTAACAGAAAAAAATGAAGTTGATAATATGGTTACCAAAAGTACTTTACTTACCTGAAGTATTGTCATTTGATACTGAAAGAGTGCACAGGTCTTTGGCTTCAACCTTTCCCTCAAAAACAATGCCTCTTCAAGATCTGTTATTTTAAGATTTTTTTTCCTCACAGGACAAAGAATTAGTCTTAAAAACTGCTTGTTCAAAGTCTTCTATTAACTTTGAGAAAGAGTTATCCAGTTTGATAATGACTATTCATCATCAGTTTAAACTGGAATAAATTGCTTTCTCCCACTAATAAGAGAGTTGAAGAAAAAACAAAATGCTCATCTCTTGTTCCCAGACAGATTAAAAATCTTTCTCTCTAATGAGACTAAAATATTTGAAGAACTAGATGCAGCCCTAACATACCTGAACATTAATGAAATCTTAGAATGCAAAGAGGATATAGACTGGAACAGTGCTTCCTTAAAGAGACAGGCAGAGAGATCTGGATAGAAAAGTGAAAAGAAAAAGAAATTAAAGGGCAAATAAACTGAACATTACCTAGTTTCACCTTGTTAAACTAATTTAATTTTCTCTATATATTCTCTTGTCTACTTATTGTAACTGAATTTGCCTTGTTTGACTTCCATCTGGTAATAAAAGATGACTCGGATTCATGTGTAATAAGGTAAACTAATATAGGTAACTTATTTACATATACACATAAATACACATTTACATATAAATTTTCCTATAAATGCTATCTAGACTTTTTTTATCATATCATATACTTATACATACAAATAGTGTTAAATGTTAATTTAAAGTAAATGTAAGTTATGGTTAATGAAATTTAACAAAAGCTGCCTATACACTTTTAATCTGAATGCTTTCCATGACTCTTTCTGTTGATAAAATGGTATGCATTTCATCTATTGACATCTATTCTGTTAATGTAAATTCTTTAAATATGTACAGATTACTATTTCTGTTTTTGTTTAAGTTTCTTGATAGATCATGACATACTGCTTTATTAAGATACATGCCATCTATTATTGATTTCCAGATAACGTGCCCTTTCAAAGTGATTTTTCTTCTCATTTAACTCTCAGGTGCTCACATTGCTCTTTACTGAAATAGTTTTTTATAGGATGACTGTCTCTGTTTGTGGCATGAGTGTTATTTGTCTCTGCCTGATCGTTTTGATTTGCTTAGTTATGGGTATGTTTGTGACTCTATTTGTGAGATGTGATGGCTTCTATCATCTTAGAGTACATATTAGGTGAATTGATATTGTCTGTGACATATTTGTGAGGGTGTGTGGTGGTGTCTACTAGCTTTCAAAGCTTGTATTATACATTAGACACTTGTGTTGAGAGATTTTTTTTTTGGGTGGTGCGTGAATGTTATTCCTTTTAAGAAATTTGGAGCCCTTGTTCTGTTGTATGTTAGGTGGGGCATGAATGTTATACCTTTTAAGATATTTGGAGCCCTTATCATGCTGTGTGTTAGGTTTTTATCCTAAGGAGTTTGAAGTGAATGACAGCGTTTCCTTCATGAATGATTTTTGATCTTGTTTCAGACATCAGGTTGAGTGAAGGATGTGATTACTTATTTTTTGCTTGTTAAGTGAAGTTAACAGCTTTTTGTTGCCTCGTTCTTTGGAAATAGTATTCCGACTGAGCTCGTGAAGGATACTTTATAAAGGAAAGAAAAAAATATGCTGTTGCTGATGTCATCGGATCCCATAGTCAATCAAACTTGTTGGGGGTGGGCTTGTAATCCTGTTTAGGTTACAACTGCTTGACTAAAAAAACTTCACTTTTAAAGTATTTCCACCACAACTCTTGGAATTCTCTCATGAGTTTGAACTCCAGCCCTATAATTAATTGCATATAGTAGCTTTTTCAGTTCTAATGTAAACAGGCACTCTACATATAGGATCCTATGACAGCTTATAAGTCTCCACAAGGAACAGGGGAGGTAACAAGGATGTGTTTCTCCTTTTGACAATATGAACTCTCCTGTTAACCTAATTCTAGTTATGGAAGTGGTCTTTTAGGAGGACAGATGAATGATAAAGTAGATGTGACAAATTTAATTTGTGACGTGGTTACTTTAATTGTGAAATGTGCAGAGTAAATTATTTTCCTATTTATGTACCTGTACCCTTTCTGGGAGTTATACTAGCAAAGTATTACTTCTCCCCAAGACCATAATAGAGACAATGGAAAGGCTTTGGTGTGTAGTGACTTTTAGATTTCTCTATACAGCTGGTTTGACACTTGTTACTGGGAATTATTTTTGAAACAACTGTGTAACTAAGTAAGTGCTAATTAACAGTTTGGTAAATTAGTACGTATTGAGGCTTGTTTGTGCGAGACTGAGAAGGGGAGAGGGATGCTGGAACTGGAAGAGATTGTGCAGCATGAGGGAGAATCATTGTACTTCTCAATTGAATGTATTCACTTCTTAGCACTGCAACTGTTTGAAATTGGTTGTGCACAAAATGAATAGTAGACCATCATCACTAAGCATACATGATAAGTTAAAGTGAACCACTAATCCATCCCTCGACAGAAAGCCAAAAAATAATGGTGGGAGGAGCTAGAAGCCCAAAATCAGGGATAAAAAAGTTAATAGAACCAACAGATTTTTCATTGGAATGCATTTTCTAAACAATAGGAAATATGAAACTATAATGTCTGGCATTACTGACTAATTATAATCCTTTAATAATACGAGGAACAGGGCAAAAATGCAAGGCAAAATCAGGTACATTCTGCAAAGAATATGGACAGCTGAGAGGTATATGATACAGTACTGCGTGTATGTATGTGTGTGCATATGTGTGTGTGTCTGTGTGTGTGTGTGTGTGTGTGTGTGTGTGTGTGTGTGTGTGTGTGTGTGTGTGTGTGTGTGTGTGTGTGTGTGCATGTGCGTGCATGTGCGTGCATGTGCGTGTGTGTGTGTGTGTGTGTGTGTGTGTGTGTGTGTGTGTGTGTGTGTGTGTGTGTGTGTGTGTGTGTGTGTGTGTGTGTGTGTGTGCGTGAGCAAGGCTCATTTACAAATTTTAGCTAGTATCATTCTCTGAATAATTTATGCTGGTAAATGATTTGGTAGATATGTATGAAATTGACATTCTGGTAAAGATTAATATATTTTATTTAGCCTCCTTCTTGATCTGTTGATATAAAGTTCATCTGAAAATGTGATGCAAACATACCAAAAAATATTAGCATTTTATGCATATGCTGAATTGTATTAACACCAGTGGCGGCTGGTGACTTCAAATCACAGGGGGGCTGCAGGAGACGCTGAATGGGCGGGGTCAAAGGGACGGGGTGTGGTCAACCATAAAGGGGAGGAGCTATGCACAAAACCACAAAAAAACTAACTTTAATTAAATACGCTGCCCTGGGTGGCAAACCATCATTATGAAAGTCCAATCAAGACAAAAATAAGTGTAGAAGAATAAAAATATTTCAATGCATTGGCTGCATGACAGCTTACTTAATATCTAGATGGAAACAAAAGGTTGTGAGGCATGAAAAATAAATTACTTTTTAAATACATTACTGGAATGCCAGTCAAAATCAAGTATAAGAAAAACCAGAAGCACTCAACTCAAACCACTTCTCCTTGCACTGCAGTTCTAATTATAATATATTCAGCTTTATTAAAGTACCAAGCAACATGCTGAAAGTAGAAATCTATGTGATGCCCCACTTGTAAAAATGTTTCTTATCCAAAAAGACCTGCTGCCTGACAACTTGTTTCATGGGGAAAACATGATAAAAGTAAAAATGAAAAGCAAACAAGAAACAAGCTCAAGATACATTGCTTAAAGGATTACTGTACAGGTTATGGACCACACATGATTGGCATTCTGTTTAGTTTACGGGTAAAGCCTGTAGAGATGACTGGAAGTCTCCAACAAGTGTAATGAGCTTTTTAAAATAATGGAATCCTGTCCTTTAATACCCAAGGCTTATACATTATCTAGTCAAGTATTCTCTGCATGGCAACAACAGAAAGGCTTTCAATGTTGGCAATTCTTTAACAGTATGCTTATTAAAGCTTACTTGCATCTTACGATGTCAGACAAGCTTACCTTATGGTCATTAAAGCATTGCTACTTAAACACAGAGCAACAGGCACTTTGAGTAATAAGCATAAATCAACAGTACAAAATATGACAGAAACCAGACCATTCTGCAAAATCAAGGACAGATGAAAAGCCACTGTAGTACTTATGCAGTGTGTCCTCCCCATCCAAGGTAGATACAACTACTCCTTGCCTTGCTTGGACACAGCCAGAGTCACTACATGGGGAGTGGGGTGCAACAAGCATGTCACAATTTGAAATCTCTCTGGCTGACTGTGATGGCCCTGACACATTTGTCATACCTCTCAACTTCAAGAGCAAGAAATCTGGACAAAGCCATACACAGAAGTGGGACAAAGGCACAACAATAAGGACAATTTTTAAATATTGCTCTAATAAACTTAGAAAGATAATAGAATAGGTCTTGCATTAGTATGAATTTTCTGAAGGGTATAAAATCTGAAACTCAAATGTCTGTCATTTTCTAACTTCAGTCTTTAGTGAGTTGTCACTAATTTGCCAAAAACACAATTTTATGAAAAATGGACCAAAAATGTGATGCAAAAATATAAAATAGACACACAATACAGCTTCTACCTGTCAAAGAAGGGACACTTTAATATTAGTACTGCTACCTTGAGCAGCTGACAAAATAAAAGAATCTACATGCATTTCAAGTAATCTATAACTTTGATTATTACAGTTATTTCTTAATTGTAAACCCTCCATGTTTTCTTCCAAAATTGCTATTTTGCGGAGGGATTATTAGGGGAAGAGCAACATTTTGAGCCAAAATTGGGGACAGTTGAGAGGTTGGCTATGCCTAATTCTATAAAGCAATTTATTTGCATGTACCTCTCAACCTGTTAATGCAGTAAATCTGAACAAGGCCAAATATATTGGGGCACATATAAACAGTACTAAAAATTGCTCTTGTATAAATTGAGACAGTTGATAGAACGGCTCTTACTTTAACATGCATTTTTATGAAGGTTATGAAGTCTGAAACTTATTATTTAGTGACTTCTGGCAAATCATTTAGGAATTAAAAAACTACAAATTTTATGAACAACAAACCAAAAATAAGAAGCAAAAATCTATTCATTCTTTGAAAATCTGGACAGTTGGGAGGTATAGTTCAGCTGGGCCTGTCTGAGTTTGCTGCCCCTCCCCCCCCCTGACAAAATAATGGTTGAACTGGAGCCTCTGCAGCCATTCCAATTAACCATTATTACTTGGCTATTTCACTCCATTTACCATAAACACTAATGTGCATACTGCTTTACTTCAATGATTGGACTTCATTTGAAAGTTTTATTTTGTATTTTACAGCACAAACATTAAGTCATCTGTTAAACAAAGCAATGCAGTCTCACAATGAAAACTTAGCATTAAAACTTCTCTGCCCTTGAAACTCACATTCATTGAAACAGCATTGAAACCCACATTCAAAGAAAATACATTTTGCCAGTGGCAGATAAAGATTAATTTTGGGCTGTTTTCGAATCATAGGCCCCTTGCATATGAAACATACATGTGCTCTTTGATACACCTTCCTCATTGTACTAAAATTATATTCCTTGTACAATACAGTACACTTGTTAGAGGGTGTTTTAAATTTGTTTTGAACATTTTTCCAGTAAGCAATGAAACAAAACATATGCACCCATAATGGCAAAACTGCCCAGTTGAGAACATTTATCATAAGAACAGTCTACTCAGACTTCCACAGTCCACCATTATTAGTAAATATACACAATTCTACAGTCCACCATTATTAGTAAATATGCACAATTCCACAGTCCACCATTATTAGTAAATATGCACAATTCTACAGTCCACCATTATCAGTAAATATGCACAATTCTACAGTGCACCTTTATCAGTAAATATGCACAATTCTACAGTCCATATTTAGTGAATTCAGTTCTTGCCATAGCTGTCAACCTTAGCACAAAAACCTGGACGAAGCCAATAATGGGGGAATACAGTCCCAAAAGTAGGGACAAATTTAAAATATTCATCTTATAAACTTAGAAAATTGCTAGAAAAAAAAGGTTGTGCTACTATGTATTCTGAAGAACATGAAGTTTGAAATTCAAATGCCGGTCAATTTTACTGCGGACAGAACAAAAACAATTTTCAGCAGAGACGCAGGGATTAATACTGCAGACACGTCTTTGTAAAATGGCAGGGCATCAGAGCAAATCCACACAAACACAGAGAGGAGATGGAGACTCCACACAGAAGCCACCCCAACCAAGAATCAAACCAGAAAACCTATAGGTGTGAGGCAACAATACTACCACTGCACCATCAAATCTGCAAAGAATTAAACATTCAGAAACCTGAAGTCTGAAATTCAAATGCCTGTCAATTTTACTGCGGACAGAACAAAAACAATTTTCAGCAGAGATGCAGGGATTAATACTGCAGACACGTCTTTGTAAAATGGCAGGGCACCAGAGCAAATCCACACAAATACAGGGAGGAGATGCAGACAGAAGCCACCCCAACCAAGAATCAAACCAGAAAACCTATAGCTGTGAGGCAACAATACTACCACTGCACCATCAAATCTGCAAAGAATTAAACATTCAGAAACCTGAAGTCTGAAATTCAAATGCCTGTCAATTTTACTGCGGACAGAACAAAAACAATTTTCAGCAGAGATGCAGGGATTAATACTGCAGACACGTCTTTGTAAAATGGCAGGGCACCAGAGCAAATCCACACAAATACAGGGAGGAGATGCAGACAGAAGCCACCCCAACCAAGAATCAAACCAGAAAACCTATAGTTGTGAGGTAACAATACTATCACTGCACCATCAATTATACAAGGAATTAAACATTCAGAAACCTGAAGTCTGAAATTCAAATGCCTGTCAATTTTACTGCGGACAGAACAAAAACAATTTTCAGCAGAGATGCAGGGATTAATACTGCAGACACGTCTTTGTAAAATGGCAGGGCACCAGAGCAAATCCACACAAATACAGGAGGAGATGCAGACAGAAGCCACCCCAACCAAGAATCAAACCAGAAAACCTATAGCTGTGAGGCAACAATACTACCACTGCACCATCAAATCTGCAAAGAATTAAACATTCAGAAACCTGAAGTCTGAAATTCAAATGCCTGTCAATTTTACTGCGGACAGAACAAAAACAATTTTCAGCAGAGATGCAGGGATTAATACTGCAGACACGTCTTTGTAAAATGGCAGGGCACCAGAGCAAATCCACACAAATACAGGGAGGAGATGCAGACAGAAGCCACCCCAACCAAGAATCAAACCAGAAAACCTATAGTTGTGAGGTAACAATACTATCACTGCACCATCAATTATACAAGGAATTAAACATTCAGAAACCTGAAGTCTGAAATTCAAATGCCTGTCAATTTTACTGCGGACAGAACAAAACAATTTTCAGCAGAGACGAGGGATTAAAACTGCAGACACATCTTTGTAAAATGGCAGGGCACCAGAGCAAATCCACACAAACACAGGCAGGAGATGCAGACTGCAAACAGAAGCCACCCCAACCAAGAATCAAACCAGAAAACCTATAGCTGTGAGGCAACAATACTACCACTGCACCATCAAATCTGCAAGGAATTAAACATTCAGAAACCTGAAGTCTGAAATTCAAATGCCTGTCAATTTTACTGCGGACAGAACAAAAACAATTTTCAGCAGAGATGCAGGGATTAATACTGCAGACACGTCTTTGTAAAATGGCAGGGCACCAGAGCAAATCCACACAAATACAGGGAGGAGATGCAGACAGAAGCCACCCCAACCAAGAATCAAACCAGAAAACCTATAGTTGTGAGGTAACAATACTATCACTGCACCATCAATTATACAAGGAATTAAACATTCAGAAACCTGAAGTCTGAAATTCAAATGCCTGTCAATTTTACTGCGGACAGAACAAAACCAATTTTCAGCAGGGATTAAAACTGCAGACACGTCTTTGTAAAATGGCAGGGCACCAGAGCAAATCCACACAAACACATGGAGGAGATGCAGACTCCACACAGAAGCCACCCCAACCAAGAATCAAACCAGAAAACCTATAGCTGTGAGGCAACAATACTACCACTGCACCATCAAATACGCAAGGAATTAAACATTCAGAAACCCTTAAGTCTGAAATTCAAATGCCTATCAATTTTATTTAACATTTTTAATCAGGACAGTCTGACTTGGAACAAATAAACAATTTTCAGCAGAGGCCCAGGAAGAAATAATGCAGACATGTCTTTGTAACATGGGAGGGCACAAAAGCAAACCCACACAAACACAGGGAGAAGATACAGACCCCACAAAGAAGGAACCCCAGCCAAGAATCAAACCCAAGAACCTGCAGCTGTGAGGCAACAATGCTACTACTACGCCATCAAATATCAAGCATTGCAACATTTACAAACCACAGATATTATGAGGAACAGATCAGATCGAATATGAGGTAAAAATCTGAATTTTTTTTACAAATGGTGGTGGGTAGGGAACTCAAGTCTTTAACACCTGCATACAGGGTACAGGGTTCAAGCCTGAGGCATTCCCTACCACACCACCATAAGCACCTGGGGCATTTACACACACACACACACACACACACTCTCTCCAGTAAAGCACAAGCACCATACACAAACTCTCTCCAGTAAAGCAAAGCACCATACACAAACTCTCTCCAGTAAAGCACCATACACACACATTGTAAATTACAAAGCACAACCTCAATAAAAAGGCACCTTACCTGAATGAATACATCCAGAACGTCCGTACATACATCCTTCCCGCGCATACTGAAGACCCGCGAGATCCTAATGCTCCTTCCCGATGCCGACGAGATCCCTGCGGCTCTGTCCCGAGTTCCTGCTGCAAGAGGAGCAGTCCGGACGCGTCCTATACTCCTGGCGGGTCTGTGCACTGTAAAAGTGCACAGACGTCTCCTTGTGTCCCTCTATGGGGACGGCCGGGCTGCCTTGAGCATGCGCATAGACCGATAAGTCGGGACTCGGTCTATGCGCGTCCGCGAAATTAAAAAAAATATTTTTTTTTATTTTTCATTTGTTTTTCTTTTTTCTTTTTTATTTTTGAGGGGGCTGCAGTCCGGCAGCCCTATGCCACGAGCCGCCCCTGATTAACACTAAACTTTCATCTTTGATAACTGCTTGTATTTCTGGCAGAAATTCACAACATTGTCACAGTAGCTTTACTACACAGTGTGAATTTTTGTTTACTCAAACGGGAAACCCTGTTGTAGCAGGAGTTACAAATTACTTTGGTTCACTTGCAAGAGACACTCATCCGTAATTGTAAATTAAAATTAGAATGGCATCAGAAACAGTTAATAAATCAAAATTATATAACTGTCTCTTTTTTATTTTTTTCTTTAGTTGTCTATGTATCAACTTCTCTAAAGAAGTAATTACTTATCTTTACATAAATGTTCCTTTTCTTTTTGCTTGTTTTATTACTATTGTTTGCTGAATCCAGCAGTTGATATAACAGATTAATTCATGAACTGAATTATTACTTGTTTTAGACACTGTGATTATTCAGTTATTGTTACTGTCCTTAAAGCTATACATATTTTCCTACCATTTTACTCATAATCAAAAGGGTTTTCTGGTTCCTGTTTTGATACTAGTTTTAAAAATTAAAATTGTTCTTACACTGGAAAATATTTATGCATGTTTAATATATTTTACATTGATTATAAAGTCAATTCTAGGTTACATAATTATTTTATTGAGTTAGTAAGAAGTGCATCTCAGCTGTATATTTAGAACTATTAATAATTCATCCTTTATTATTGTGTTTAAGGCTCACTACTTTAGGAAACCCCTATTGAGATTGTTGACATTTTTTTCCTACATAATATCATAGCATAATTAGTTGAATATTAAATATTTATACAATTAAAATTCTAACAACTAATATGGGGGGCTTTTAATTACTATATTTTTTATTTCTCACTTTTGCCTCACTTTTAAATATTATTTAGACATGGCAGAGGTATTTTGGCTTTCATTTTTTTATTCTCTGTGCTGAGTGGGAATGTGGATAGTTTTACTATTCAAACAGGGAGTTTTAGACTCCATGGGGGGTTTGAAACGTTTTACAAAAGTATGTTTGCATTCACTGAACATAATTTCTTACTTTTTGGCATTTACTGTTGTTTTTCTTGTATTATTATTTTTTGCCAGCAGTTCATGCATCACTGAACATGTTCTCTTTTATGAGTTAATTCTGGGATGAGAACTGATTGATAAGTATATACACCATTTGGAATTTATGAAATGCCTTTATATAGAACCACTACTTTTAGAATATGTCTTGTTTTAAATGCATATCTTTAAGCATTAATGGTTTAAATAATGGTTGCAAGAGAGGGACTTTAAATAGATGTTTGAAACTTTTTAATTCCCAGATTATTTTTTTGCAAGAGACTCATTTATTACAAACTGGCATTAATAGATTTAATTTTAAATCATATTCAGTACTAACTAGCTCTCATCACAGCCAGAAAAAAAGAGGACTGGTAATTTTATGGAAAAATGCTATGCCTGTTCCTAAAATAATAAGTTCTTATAAAGATAATAAGGGTTTACTATGCTCAGTATCTTTGGAGATTAATAGAAAACTCTATACTTTTATTAATTTATATTGGTTTCCTGGAATAGGAATTTGGACAGTTAAACAGCACATATACCAAATTTCCAAATTACAAGAGGGAGAATTGTATTAGCAGAAGACTTTAATTGTATTTTAAAGGAAACAAGACTTTAACACTACTAGGAAGAAAAGAATATCAACCTCTGCTAAGGAACTAAAAAATACTGATTTAATCCAAGTTACAGATCTACATGATTTTTCAGATTCAGACTTTTTTATCCACTACTCACATAGACAATGGAACTCAGGCCAGAGGTGCTAGAGTTTATATGTCAAATGACCTAACAAATAGACTAGATAAGGTTAAGGTTACAATGTCTCCACTTTTGGACCACAGTGCTATGACCTTTGAATTAACTCTACGGCAGAACAACTTTTCCTATCAAACACATACCTGCTTATATAACTAACTTAAAGGACTTTAATAAGTATTCTCTAAAAGAACTTTGAAATGTTATATATGCTTTGCATTTATTATATTATGGCTCTTTAAATGAGAGTATTCTCACAGTTGTTTTTGGCGCCAAAGAGTATTTAAATTTGCTAATGGATACACTGAACTGGTGTTCTGATGAAGTCTGTATTGCAGAGATGAAAGCGCTTAACCGATGTTTTAGTTTCTATGTGTGTTCACATTAAAGTTTTCTTCTACTTGACCGGGTCCAGTTTCACTCATACTGGTTTATTTAGCTGAGACAGCACATCTGATATATATATATATATATATATATATATATATATATATATATATATATATATATATATATGTGTGTGTGTGTGTGTGTGTGTGTGTGTGGAATGCTTTAAAAGCATATCTGTATGGTAGAATTTTATCCTGGTGTATTCTAAACAGAAAACAATGAGATAAAGAGCTGATTCAATTGCAAGAACAAATGGCTAAATTAAAATTAGGTAGTCAAAAAGCAAACACAAATATGATAAAAGAAATAAACAAATTGAACAGCAAATACTTAGAAATTTTAAATCATAAAACCATGATCGATCTGAAAAGGATTAAAATAATCAATTATTCAGTTAATCCTAAATATGTACATAAGTTAGCTATCAGAACAAAAATATAGAACAAGTATAATCATAGTAAAGAAATATACTCTCCACTAAAAAAAAATTAAAAAAGTCACTGAGGTAGAGGACTTCTTGAAATAATTTAGAGATCACTTTAACAAAATAAATATTAATAATTCTTTAATAGATTCCCAAGATAAAATTATAAAAATTATATTAAGAAATATACTAAGAAAAAAATAACTAAGGATCAAATTAAATGTATTGACAAGCCTATTTCAAACTATGATTTAAAAGCTCAAATCAAAAATTGAAATCAAAGAAGGCTCATCATTCTTGAACTTTAGAAATTAATGCCAAAAGAATCTTTGGATAGACTGCTTAAGGGTTTCAGGGTAGTTAGAAATCTAGAAAATATCCCTCCCTCTTGGAAATGCCCCTTGATCTCCCCAGTCTTAAAAACACATAAAGATCCTGTAAAATGCTCATCTTATAGACCAATCTCCTTATTAAATATAGACTACAAGTTATGTCCATTCATGCTGATAGATAAAAACAATTTCTCCCACTTTTGGTTGATGAGGACCAGACTGGTTTTATCTTATAAAGAAACTCTTATGATAAGATTAAAAGAGTCTTAACATTAATTAACTTTGCATATAAAATGAGAGAACTTAACTGTGGTGAGTCTAGATGTCAACAGTGCTTTTGATTTGATCAGTTGTAGCTACCTGTCACTGGTACTTGAGGAAAGTAACTTTTCATATAAATTCATATAACTTATTAATATTCTTTATACCAATTCATATGTGCATGTAAAATTAGGTTCTTTATTCTCAGAATCAATTAAGATAACTATAGGAACTAAGCAAGGTTGTCCACTTTCACCTTTACTTTTTAAATGACTTATAGAGCCATTTGCTAATTTGATAAGATCACACCCAGGCATCAAATTATTCAAACAGATAAGAACCTGACTTCTAAAATCCAACTGTTTACAGACAATAGTCTTTTGACATTAAATGAATGTAAAAATTAATTTCAACTCTCTTAATTTTAATGGAAAACTTTCAGAAGAAGCTTGGACTATCCTTTAATGAAAATAAAACATAATTATCCATAAACTATAACATTCATTTTATAGAAAAAATATTTAATAAATACATAGTTCAGAAAAAAAAGATTATTTGTGGATAATTATCACTGAAAATGTTAAAATTATAAACATCAATAATAACAGTAGTTTAACTTCAATAGAAAATCTAATTAATAAGTGGAATAGATATTTTTTACTATATAAGAGAGACTTTCTATTATTAAAATGCTTATAATACCAACAATTGTATATATTGCGCAATCATTATCTTTACCTCCTTCTAAAGCCTATATAAAAGTATAAGTATTTAATTTTAAAGTTTCTATGGTATCCTAACTAAACCATAATAACTTTAAGTCATCATGTTAGACACTGGTCCTTTGGTGGTATTGGGTTACCAGATCTAGAACTATACTCCCCATCACCTGTTATCAAAACAATAATTCTTTGGTCAAATAGTTACAACACCACTAAATGGAAAGACACTCAAGAAAGGTTTTGGATACAATCCAATGTCTCTAAACACTCTATTTAATTTCATACAATTCTTTATGCTACCTATTAAAATAATTTTTCATAAATAGCCCTAACCAAATAGTTAGTTCTGTTTATGTTACTATTATATTGAATATTTTGAGAAATTTTATTTATAGAAATCCAATGTACAAAGCCTTTTTTTTCCAACAGCTTATATTCAGAATAATATTTCCACCATAAATACTTCTGCAATGAGTAATTTTAAAGAAAATAATCTAATATGTTGGTGTCAGTTAATGAATAAAGGAAATTTGCATTATGCCCAATACATAATTAATAAATTTGATATAAAATATGATTTATGGTTGCATGTACAAAATTGTAGAATTTGCGGAACACAAAATGAAACTTATGCAAACAGTGAAAAACTCTATTCCTAATTTAATCAAATTTTTAACTATTGTATTTCAGAAAATATATGGAAAAGGTCTTTTATCCAAAACATATACAGTGATAAAAAATAATTATAATATAATAAAGAAAGCTACTGGAATTACTCATTAACAACAACCCCCCAATGATAAAGATAAAAAAATAATTTTATCATCATCCAAACAAACCTCAAGTTCACTTAAATCTAAACTACAATTAATATTCAAAAGCAAGTTGATTTTTTGAAGATGCAAGTTTGACGTTAAAGCTGATTGGGAGCATATGTTTTTGGCTGTGTTATAATTAAGCCATACTGGAAGGAAGTTAATGTCTTCTTACAAGCTTTATTTTAACTAAATCATTAGTTCTCTTTAATACTTCTATTCCTGGGTGTGTTACAAGCCTGAAATATCCAGTTCTATGGAGCATACTAACAATTGCAAGGAAAGTAATAACAAGAAACTGGAAGAATGAATCTACTCCCTCCCTCTAAGAATTCTTGAATATTGCAACAGACGTTTGTAACCTGGAACTTATCACCATTAAATCAAGATCTACAAGAATCACTTCTTCGTACATTGCTTGGAAAAATTTAATAGAACTATTAAATAAGCAATGCTTTTTTTCTTCTTTTTTTCTCTCAGAAAGACTGAAAACTGTGGCATTTTTGTAATCTGCAGACACCTTTGTAAATAGTTGTTTTATGTTTTGTTTATTATTTTCATACATATGATGGTTTATTACTAGAATTTTTATTTTCCTTTTTTATATTATATGAAGTATTTCCTTATTAAAAGAAATGTTATCATTTTTGCTTATGTTTTAAAATCAAATAAAAAAGATTGTACAACTACAATATCAGCCAAGTAAACAAGCCAGGATATGAGGCCTTTACTATTCATCTCCCTGCAGACCTTAGTAAAAGCTCTGTGCTTCAAGTAAGTGGAAAGTGCTTGAAATGGTATAATAACATTGCTCTCAACATTAACATCACATAAGAGGTAAGTTTTGTTAAGCAACCAGTCCCATGCCATATAAAAATGCATTTAAAGAATGACTTGTTTGAATGTTGCAAAGTCCCAGATATCTTTCCTACCCCAGTTAATTCTATTAATTTTGAATCTTTACTTGCTGGAGCATTTATAGCAGAGAGGTACTTATTATAAGCATAGTTTGTCAGCTTATTTTCATCACTCACTCACATCTGAAATGTCTAACAACATTATGATTCCTCTCCTCTGCTTATTCTGTAAATCTTCAATCTTAGCTTGAATATCACAGTTCACCATTATAGAATCTATTTGCTGCCATTGTTGCTGAACAGTGTTATAACTTTAAATAACAACACAAAAAAGTCCAATCTACTAGACCAGAAAAAAAAACTACTACCATAACCTCCTACAAAAAAATAAAAAATCCCCAAAAGTTCTGGGCAGGTATAAATTGAATTCTTCATCCAGGGCAATCTACCACTACAACCCCATCTAATGCTACCCAGAAATCCCCTGAGAATATTGCAAATACCTTTAACAGTTGGGAAGGTGGCTTAATGGCTAAGGTGTTTGCCTTACAAACACAAGGTACAGGGTTTGAGTCTCACAAGGGATAATTGGCTAGGCTTAAAATGGCTGGCAAGGGCAGTTAGCTTAGTACTAAACTATGAACATATGAACCTATGCACAGTTTTTTCACGGAAACAATCCAGTCCCTAGCCAACAAACTTACTACCACAGGCATTACCACAATGTTAACCACCCTGCTATCTGTCCCTCCTTCAACTTCCAACCAGTTTCTATTGACCTTATTCGATATCTAATCAAACAATTAAAACCAACTACCCTATGGGCTGACCTCCTCCCAGCAGAGTACTTACAAAAAGCTGCAAATGCCATAGCTTACCCCATTGCCATTCTGATCAATAGGACCCTAATGGAGGGTACTATCCCATCCATCTGGAAAATATCTCATGTCATCCCACTCCACAAAGGTGGAAGTTCAACAGAGCTTTCTAATTATAAGCCCATAGCCATTCTTTCACCACTAGCCAATATAAAGGACAAGTGTGCCCATAAGCAACTTATGCACTATCTCACCCAGAACAATTTGGTGGCAAACTCCCAGCACAGCTTTAGGCCACATCACAGAACCTCCTCGGCCTTCTTTCTTTCACCAGTGTTATTCACCAAAACTGGAACAATAACAAGCTATCCTCAGCCCTCTTTCTTGACCTATCAAAGGTCTTTGATATGGTTAACCACCAATTACTTATACAAACACTGAAAGCTATTTCTCTGGATAACCATGCTGTTCAATGGTTCTTATCCTATCTAAGTGGTAGACAACAGGCTGTTTTATGGCAGGACAAACTATCCACCCTGTTACCTCTCATCCTTGCAGTCCCTCAGGGCTCTATCTTAGGTCCCCTATTCTTTTCTATCTTCGTCAACAACCTCCACTCTGCCAGCCTTGAAGCAACCTATATCCAATATGCTGATGATTCAACTCTGATCTCTATGGTTTCCTCCCTGTCCAATTTGCAAACCTTAACCCAGAATACATTTTACACAGTTGAAAACTGGCTTTCTAATCACTGTCTGCTCCTGAACACCAACAAAACTAAATTACTTCTCTTCACCCCAACTAGTAGGTCCACCCCCACTTTCCTTCTTCATAACATCCAACAATGGCTCCTCTATCACCCCTGACACCAATAGCAAGCTCTTAGGGGTAATCGTTGATGCTAATCTCAAATTTGATTTGCATGTCAACAAAACCATCAAAACCACTAATTGGAAGCTTGGGTCACTATATAGAAATAAATCCTTCCTAACCCCATTAGCTAGGACTGCAATCACCCACTGCCATCTACTCTCTACCCTTCTCTATGCTTCCCCCATTCTTTCTAACTTGAACAAAACAGAACTAAATAAACTCACTCACTATTATAACCATATCGCCAGATCCATCACTGGCTCCTCATATAGGACTCATTATTGCCAAAACCTTAATCTCCTAGGCTGGCTCGAATTACCTTGCTTAATACAGTTCACTCAGCTCATTGTTGCTCACAAAATTCTCTATAAACCAGAAAATACTCCAGAACTTACAAATATCATAAAACCATATAATAATCCCAGGTGACTTAGATCATCCAACAAATTATTAGTCCAAACTCACAAAGCTTCTAATTCAGCTGGAGACTCCCTGTTTGCCAACTTTGTTGGTAAAACCTGGAATTCACTCCCAGCTAACCTTACTCTGGGACCCTCTCTAAACCTCTTCAAAAATGGCCTCAAACAATATCTTGGAACACACTGGCTTTGTCCCTGTACCAACCCTGACTAACTCCATCTCTATTCAATATTGTGTAACTCGTATTTGCTCAGAACTGTTGTTATAAACTTCTAGTTTCTGTACATTATAAATCTTGTGAATCCCTTCTTGAAGACTACATTGTACACGCCTTGTAAATATGCTTATCTCATTAGTTTTTTTTTAATCTATGTAAACATCCATTTTTGCTGTACATGTAAGTTTGCATATAACCGATGTTTGTACCCTAATAGCTATGTATATCATAAACACTGTCAATCTTGTGAGTCTCTAATTTAGGACTACATTGTACATACTTTGTATATATCCATGTCTCATAAGTACTTTGTTTATATATGTAACTTGGAGCTTTTCTCCCCAGGCCTCCACTGAAAATGGACATGTATCCAGTTGAACTATCCCGGTCAACAAATGTAAAATAAATAAATAAAGTAAATAACACTGCATCTCTTCAATATCTCTCTTCAGTTTCCCAATGCAACTGTGTTTTGAAAACCTTTAGTTTCAAGGGTTACAACCTGCATCATTTTAAGCAGCTGAGTGACACGCTGCCTCTTAGAAACTCTTTATTATCACTAGAATGAGTGATCAGCTTTGCAACTGCCTGAAGAGCCAGAGAATTTTTCATATTTGTCACAAAAGGACCAGAGTTAAAGACCAATAATTGAAAGGATTAATGGAGCTGAGAGATTTCACTCCTTCATGATGTGCTGCAGACCACACCCCTTTTTCTCTTTGCCAAGTACATGTAAGAAGATAGAATAAAAACCCAGCCCCAGCAACCAAGGTCAGTACAAAATTATTTCCTCTGTATAAAGATAGGATAACTTTGAGACTTTAATTCAGCCACTTGAAAGAGTATGTAACCAGAATCAAACTGACCAAGGGCAGCAAGTGAGATTTTGGCTCCCCTGCACACAGTTAAAACTATGAATGCAATTAGTAAGATGTCTGATTCTGACTGTGTTGAATGTAGCAAATAAAGAGAATCTTTTATGAATGGTTTAAGATTCCACTTAAACTTATATAAAAAGTTTAGAAAACATAGACAAGAAACAGAAGAATGAGTCAAGAATTTCATTGCTGAAGTATTTACTTCCATATGTGGGAGAGTGTGTTTTTGAAGTTACTACTTTTGAAATGTTGTGAGACCTTATGATAAGCACTTGGTATTTTGTATTAGGATATAAAGCTCTGGTTAGTGGATTGGGAGTTTACCATAGTAAAATAAATGGGGAAAAGGGTGACCTCACTTTAGTGAGCAGAACACAACTGCATAAGAGGGGTTTAGCTAGCACTATTAATGGGTATAAGGGAACCCACTGAAGAGGGTCATCAGTCATCCAGTGAGGTTCTAGATGCAAAGGGGGAAGCCACTGGTTTAGTAGCATGCCAAGGTCCTGAGGCTACATGTTTCCAGTGTAATCAAGTGAAACTGGTACATATACACATGCAGATTCTCAAAGAGACAGGGTGGTGTGAAGAGCCATGCAAGGGAGTTAACAGTGGTAACATCATAGCAGATGTAGATTGACTTGAAAATGCAGATGCTCCAGATTATCACAAACATCAGTACCCTGTCTTAGCAGAAGGTAAAGAAACTATTGTGAAGAGGGATGCTACATCAGACATAACTATTGTTAAAAGCTTAAGATTGCTTTAGTGCCTTTGCCTGTTTCTGAAGAATCATTTCATTTGCTAGCCACAGACATTGTCAAGCTTCTTAGTACCCCAAGCACCACAGGTTAGAAGTATGTCTTGGTAGTGGGTTATGCTACCAGCTACCCTGAAGGGGTACTTTTGTCCTGTATTTTTGAGGAAAGGTGGAAAATTTACATTAGCAAATTTCAGCATATGGTTTCCCCAAGAAATATTGGTAGAAAGAGAGACTAATTTTATATTAGAATTCCTGGCTTGCTTGTGGAAACTCTGCAGGCTAAACAGTTAAAAATGACCCCCTAATATCTGCAAGCAAATTGTATGTTGGGGAGGATTAACTCTTCTTGTAAGACCATGCAGAGAATATATAGAGACCATTTAAGTGTTATTGTCACAACTACCTAGCATATCTTATATTTCCATACAAGGAGGTACCGCAAAAATTCACAAGAATTTTTTTTTTTTTTTTTGCCAGTTGAGCTGTTCCATGATCATGGGGTGAGGAGCCATTTAGATGTCTTTTGTGATGAATGGGGAAGTAAGTGAATATCATTTCAGCAAAGAGTATGTTATGGCATATTGGTAGGATTTCAGGGCTGAGTTACGGTAGGTCTTGGGGATAGCACAGAGTCACTTGGCAGAAGTACAATATCAGTAAAAAGCTTAGCATGAACAGATGGAGGTAGCCCAAGAATAAACCATTGGACAAAAGGTAGTGATGCTCATACCTGTTCAGTGAATATGATTCTAGCTAAGCAGCATGAGAGTGACCTTCATGGTTGGAAGAAAGGTAAGCAATATTAACTATGTGGTAGAAATGCTTGGCAAGAGACAGAAACTCACAAATTACACCATGTTAATACACAAAACCCTTACCGTGATAGACAGGCATTGGTAATCAGTGTTTATAGTCAGTTGTAAGAAGAATCAGATGAGAATCTTATGGTAGAGCATCTCAGTAGCACATCAATGGATGAGGTAATGCTGTCACAGTAGATATCCCCTACCCAAGTTCAAAAAATCCAAGCAGCAGTATATGAGTTAAAAGACATATTCAACACTAAATCATGCAGTGCTCAAATAGTGGAGCAAAATATAGATACAGGAACAAATCGTTAATGAAACTGGCAGAGTTAACTAGTAAAACAAAAAAGTGGCCAGGTGGAAAAAGCAAATGGTCCTACTGTGTTATGAAAATTGTAAATGACCTTCTAAGGCAGGGGATTGGATGATATATCTATAAAAATGATTTTTCAAACTAAGTGGAGTTTCTTAATATTCTTGCAAGAAATTTGAGTGTGATCTATAAAAGAGAAAGAAGTATCAAGTTATATATTTTCTTCAATGTAGAAATATCAAAAGTTGTATGTTTTGGTAAATGTGTAAAAGTAATACCTTTTCTGCAACAATGCACAGTGCATGTAGAACACAGATGTTTTCATACTTACTACTTCCTATCAAAAGCTGCATTATCCTCCATTCTTGCGGGGGCAGAGCCTAGATGGCTATCTGAAGGCAGCAGTTTTTTAGAGCTCCATAAACTAGTATCAAATTCAGGAAATTTCATAAATTTATTTTCTAACAAAACTTTATAAATATTTAGTTAATAGTCTAAAATAACTAATTACAAATTTTGGTGGGTTTTTACAAGTAATTTCCTGTCAAAATACTTGGGAGTCTTTACACAGCAGCTGAAGAGATGAGTAACCTGAAGAACTCTCACTCTGAACTGTCACTAAAAAAGGAACTGCAAATGGTGACTACCACATTACAAGAACTATCTATAAAAAATGAATGATTTCAAGGTTAATCTACAAAATCTAAAAGAGAACTCTCAGAAACAAACAGAAGTCTTTAAAGAAATGCTTCAGCAGCATCAGTTTAAGTTAACAACTATTGAAACTTAGAACAAGGCGTTGGTAATGTTGGCTCCATTGAAACTTCTTTAACTGACATCAATGGAAGACTTAAAGAAGAGGAGACACAAACAGATTTTCTCCTGAAACAAAATACCTGGCTCTCCAACAAAGTAGATGACTTAGACAATAGGGAGAGAAGATAAAATATCAGGATTTTTGGTCTACCTGAGAATACAGAGGGGAAAAGACATTATCTCCTTTCTAAATTCATGGCTACCAGAGATTCTAAATCTTAATGAAGGCTTGTCATTTGGCATAGAAAGGGCACATCATGCTTTGGGAAATAGAATTTCAGCATCATCCTCTTCTTCTGCCTCTATGCCACCAATATCAATTATAATAAAATGTTTATCCTTTATGGACAAAGAACTGGTGCTAAAAACAGCATGGAGGAAAAGTCCAATAAAATATAATCAACATCTAATAAGATTTGATAACGACTACTCCACTAAAGTTCTTGAACAGAGAAAAAAGGCATGGCCACTAATAAAAATTCTGAAACAGAATAATATTAAAGCTCAAATAGCCTTCCCTGCAAATATAAGGATACAGTACCTAAGTGAGATGAGAAACTTCAACACTCTGGAAGAAGCCTTTCAATTCATCAAAAATAATAACATTATAACCATCCCAGAAGAAATGGAATGGACATCCCCGTCACTGAAGAGATCCACTGAAAAAACTAGTTGGACTGATTTCAAAAAGAAGAAACAGAAAACTGAAACTAAACTACCTACTTCGGTGAAGTCTCTCAAAGCATCAACTGATACCTAATAACTAAAAGACTTTTAAATGGACTAAACATGTTACATAACTTTCATTTCATACATATAAGTAATACTAGAGTAAAAGAAAAAGGTATGTGCTTCTATTACCTCATATAAAATTCATAAATCTATATTTTAACTAAGCAATCTATTTCTAATATTGACATCCCTCTCACCTTGCTTTATGCCTCATTATCTATCTTTACATATAGATATTTACCCTATTTATCTATTTATTTAGATTTCCTTTCTCTCTATAAATATTTGTTAATTATAAGTATACCTACAGTTAGTTTTTAATCTAATAGTACTTCACTTGCAAAGTATTATTTAATAGTTATGTGGTCATTGATTTATTATTTCATACTTATTTTGTTATATAGTATATTTAACCTATTTACTATTAATGATTGATAGATTTTCCCATTGCTTTGTTGTGAACTAGACACTGGGTGAGATTTCCCTTAGTGGTGATGTAATGGTGTATAGATGTTGTAATGTCCTTTGAACGTTATTGCTTTTGGGTATCTGGTTGTTCAAAGGCTTCCCACTCAGGAAACTAACTGTCATATAGATGTTGTTGTCTTGCTGGAATAGAGTGGAGGACTCTCTGTCCAACTTGGGTGAAGTTCGAGTGTTTATGTTGTGGAGGGGAGTTCGTTCTTGGCCCTGGCTGCATTGGACTGAAGTGACAAGCTAGTATGTTGGTGTTTGTCTGTCAACTGGGGATCTCTGGTTTGGCTTGTATGATTGATATTTTATATTCCTTTGGGTTAACAAGATATGCTGCGGGCTATGGATGAAGTCCCCTGGAGGATTACTGGACGGGTGAGTCTAGCATTCAGCAAAATGTAGTCTGCGAGTTGTACTAAAGGTTTTATGTTTTATTTTTTATTGATGAGGAAACATTGCTGTGAAATTGAAGAGATGTCCGTGTTTGGGGAGGTAAAAGAGAGGTGACTGTGTTTTTGGCTTTAGTTTCACTGTTTGAATGGGACCAAATGCTTAAGGTGACTGTTAGTTGATTTCTGAGTGAGGCGGTGTGTGTAGTGTCTGGTATGGAAGCTCTTGGAAGACGCTCTTCGTGCCTTATTTAAATAAAAGCTGATAGGGAATGAGTTAATGTTTTAAAACATAGATTTTTTTTCTCTCAGGAAGCAGTTTGAGTGGGGAAAATCACTCTTGAGAAGTTAAAAAAAAGCTTTTAAAATCTCTAGCTCTCACAAGCTATGTATACAGTTATGTACATATTTAGCTATTGAATATTTATTGTAGCTATAGCAACATACAAGAGTTGATGTGATTGGTCACCAGTATGTGTATTCTTTAAGAAGCTGATCGCTTACAGTAAGAAAAATGGGCCAAACAGCTCTTCATGAGTTTACATTTATTTAGGTACAGGAACTTAACAATGTATGTTTGAAGCATTTTAGTAGAAGTACACATTAAATCTAAGTATCTAGTCTATTAGAAACACATGAAACTTTTGTATATAAAAGTGTTCTGTTATATTAATGTGTGAATACATCTACATATACATCTCTAGGAAAATTTTACAGACAACTTTCATATCAGCTGACATAATAAGAGCAGATTTAAACATTTTGATATAGATTATTTGATCAGTCCTTTTAATATGTAGAATAATATTCATATTGTTTGTCTGTTTGATTTAGGATATGATAATCATCAGTAATAACTATTACATGTTACAAGTTTGTCTGACCAAAGTGTTAAATAACTAATGAGTTGAAATGAAGTATTTACTTTATATCTTGGAAATTTGTGCTTCGAGCAAGTTCAGAAAATTGAATATTCATTATTACAGACATTGTTTATTTGATTAGTTACTAATTATGTATGTATGTGTATGTATGTGTAGATCTCTCTCTCTCTCTCTCTCTCTATATATATATATATATATATATATATATATATATATATGTAGGTATGTGTATATGTGTACTGCGGTGGTGGTGCTGAGGTAGCGTTGTCACCTCACAGTAAGACGCTGTCCGGTTCGATTCTCAGCTAGAGTGTCTTCTGTGTGGAGACATGTGTGAATGGGCGTACCTTCATTGAAGGTTGTGCATCAGGGATGGCAACTCAGCACATAAAAATCTATCTGACAAACATTAACGGAACAGAGTTCCGCTGTGGTGACCCCTAACCTGGAAAAGCCGAAAGACACAACAACAAGGTATGTGTGTATGTATATGTGTCTACATATTGATATATATAAACATTTACTTCTGTTTCTGAATGATAAATCATATAAAATAATTTAATAGACTCCTATACTAGTTAAAATTGTATATTTGGAGCTCTAATGAATGAAAAAAAGGAAGTTAGTGGGATAGTTCACCAGATGTACCTATCTGATGGACTAGGAATGTATTTCATTCCATGATGGGCAAGTTTTAATGTACAAACTAGTTTAATGTTATTTTTCTCTTTAAATGTTATGTTATTAATTATTTTCACCAAGCCTGACTTAATTCTATTTGATTATTTTAAAGTTAACATCTTACACAGAGATAGATGGATATTTACAAACTAATATTTTTCTTTTTAATACTTCTTTAAAATAACTTGGCATGGATATCACATTACTATCTTTAAACATAAATGGATTAAATAATCCAAATAAATGATCTAACTTATTGAGATATTTAAAGATAAATAAACTTCGATTAATCTTTTTACAGGAAACTCATTTCAAAATTAATGATAATTTTAGTTGGAATCCAAGTGATTATTGGACCTTAGCATGCTCTAAATTTAAATCTAAGAAAATGGGAGTAATAATCTTATGGAGGAATAATTCCCTAAACCCTGAAATAGTATATAAATATATTGATAACGAAGGGCTTATAGCTACAGTCATACTAAAGTTGAATAATAGGTTATGGACATTAGCTAACTTATACTGGTTTCCTGGTATTGGGACAGGAACAGTTAAAAAACATCTAGACCAAATCATAAACATTTCCAGAGGGAATCTAATAATAGGAGGGGATTTTAATTGTCTAACTGACACTTCTCAAACTACCACCATAAAAAATACTAAGGAAATGGACTGAGTCATTAAAATTGATGGATACCTCTAATGTTATTGATAATAACTCCTTGACATTCTCTCATCAAGATTATAGGTTTGGTACTCGAACCAGAATAGACAAACTTTTTATATCACAAGATCTTCATTCCAAAATTACTTCTTTTTCAATAATCCCATGCCCTTTATCAGATCACAATTCACTAGTTCTTAAAGTACAAGTAGATATTAAACCACTAACATTCCTTTCTAGAATACCTTCATACATTACAAAAATTAAAGAATTTAAACAATGGTTAGTAAAAGAGCTAAATTTCTATCTAGCCATAAACTATAATTCAGAAGTAAATATAGTAATGGTATGGGATTCATTAAAAGCTTATATTTATGGAAAAGCGATTGCCTGGTATAAAAATAAACTCAAACAATGGGAATCTGAACTACAAGAATTACACAAGAAACTCACATTATATAAATCAAAAAATCACTCTAATACAATTGAGAACAAGAAGGAAATAGAAGAACGAAATAAAAGATATATTGATATTTTAAGTCATAAAACTAATTTAGCCATAGAAAGGTTAAAAATAAACAGTTATGCTACTTCTCCGAAACACCTACATAACTTATCTGTTAAAGTCAAAATGCAATCCAAATCCAATTTTATTGTTTATATTCTACACGAAGAAAGACATAAGAAGGTCTCAGAAATAGGAGATATATTAGATGCGTTCAAATCTTATTACAATAATCATTATAAAGATACATATAATTCAATTGACCATTCCTTGTTAGGAAATATGATTTCTCATATTAAATCAATACCTGATAGTTTACAAAGAAATTTACAAAAGCCTATTACACTCAAAGAAGTCGCAGATAAAATCAAAGATAGTAAATCTAGTAAATCTCCTGGAATGGATGGTTTAATTTCAGAAATTTACAAATTATTTCCCAAAAATATAATCACCTTGCTACATAAGACATTAATTGAGATTCAAACCCTTGCAATTATTCCCCCTTCATGGAAATACTCTCTAATTACACCCATTTTAAAGGAAAACAAGGATGCTAGCCTTTGCAGCTTGTATAGGCCAATTTCACTACTAAATAATGATTATAAAATGTTTATGTCCATATTGGTAAATTGAATCAAAAATCAATTAAATGAAATCATTAACAAGGACCAGGCTGGATTTATTCAGAATAGACATACACATGATAACATTAAAAGAATATTGACTTTAATAGATTATCTAAATAAAGAAACTATAGAAGCCTTGATAATAGGACTGGATATTGAAAATTGAAAAAGCATTTGATTCCTTAAATTGGGACTAACTAATTAAAATTCTTGAAGCCTATGAATTCCCACTTTCCTTTATCACATTTATTAAAAAAGTATACCAAAATAATTTAGCCTATGTCAAATTAGGACCCTTTACTTCAGAACCTATACAAATTATGAAAGGTACTAAACAGGGATGCTCAATGTCACCCATTTTATTTGCACTGGCTATTGAACTATTGGCTATACTAATACGAAACAATCCAAAGATTAAAGGACTAAATATATTCGACTAATATAACTCTAAATTCATGCTCTTTGTGGATGATGTGCTTCTCATTCTATTGAACTCAAAAGAGGCATTAGATGAACTAGATATTCTAGTAGAGAAATTTTATAAGATTTCAGGTCTTTGCTGTAATAATCAAAAGTCTAAATATCTATTATTAAATAAAAAAGGACATACAAGTAGTTAAGAATAGTATCATAGGAATGCAAGCTACAAAAATAAAATACCTAGGGATAGATCTATATGATAATATATAAGATATAATACAAAATAATTATAAAAGGATTATTGACATAATAGACTCTCTAGTGAATAAATATAATAATATGTTTCTAGTCTTTAAAGATAGACTTCAATTGATTGAAATGGTTCTTCTACCTAAAATTTTATATATAGTCCAAGCTATTTTGTTAATTCCAGAGAGATCTTATCTTAAGAAAATAACATCAACATTACTAAGATTCTTATGGTACCCTAAAAGAAACAGAACTGGTTATGCGCATCATATAAGACAATGGGATCAGGGAGGAATACATTTTCCAGACATTAAATCTTATATAAATGCTACATTACTCAAAACTGTAATTGAATGGATTAACCCTAATTACACATCCAACTAGAAAAAATTACATACAATGATTCTATTAAATGAAAATAAACTTACTAAAAATACTACTATTACAGATACGAATAATACACTATGGTATTTATTGTGTATAAATCTACAATACAATATATCTAAACCAACAAAGACATTTGTAATAAATCATTTATACGATCATTTTAGAAAGTTTATAAATATGAACATGGAATTAAAGATCTGGTTTCCAACATTAATCTCCTTCAGCATTACAAAAAGTTTTCCAGATAGAATTCATAAAGAAGTATTTATGCAATGGGAACAGAAAAAACTAATTTGTTGGCTCCATTGTATAAAAAAATCAAAAAGTTCTGGATATACAATATATGATGTCAACTTATGAATTAAACTCTAATGAATGGTGAATGCTTCAGAATACATTGACATTCTCCAAGGATCTATGTAGAGTATTAAATCATTTGTCATACTCATCTTCACCTAAGTTTATAAGTAGATTGTTTGAAATTATTTATAATAATGAAAATATGAAGAATGGAACTTCCTACTTATACAACTTAATAACAAACTACAAAACAGCACCTAAAACAACATATTGGCAATTTATTACTAGAGGATATTCGATTCAATTAACCCCAGAAAAAAAGTCAAATATACTACTTTCAGTAAAATTAACCTCCAGTTTTCAGTATTGGAGAATATTTACCTGGAAATTCCTACGTAGATCCTTCTTGACTCCTGATAAAATTTCAAAATTCAACTCTACTTGTAATGGAGTATGCTGGATATGTCAACAGATTGTTAAAGCTGACTGGTCTCAGATTTTTTATGAATGTAAAAAATTAAACCCTTTTGGGAAAATATTACTAACTTCTTACAGGCTATTTACACAGATAAATTTGTCTTGACCAAAGCTTTAATTTTATTGAATATATCTGAAGAGGTTTATCAAAAAATAACTAATCTATATGTTTTATGGACAATACTAGCTATAGCTAGGAAATGCATAACAAAGAGGTGAAAGTCTACCATAGTAGCTGGAAGAGAAGAATGTCTATGCTTATTAAAGAAGACGGTGTTGATGGAAGTCAAAACCAAAGAATTAAGATTGCTTCCAATGCCATTAACTAATAATCCTTGGAGAAAAGTTTTGTCATTGGTTGATGGATCTAATCTCTTCTTAAAGAAATTATTCTTAAGTTAAATATCTTTATTTTGTTAAATTTGCTATCATTCATTTTTTCATGTCAGGCTGTATGTAAATATGTGCATAGTTTAACTCCATAGTTATTATGATTCTACATTGTAAAAGTATTTATTATTGTTGACTAATAATCAAAATAAAAAAAATTCTGAGTATAAAAAAAAGCTGCATTATCCCATCTTGAAATGAAACTGTCTGTTTGTTCTTAACAGCCTGGTTTAAATTAAATAAAATTATGTTTTGATTTGAAATAACCATCTAGAAAGATAAAACCTGGAATGATCTTTGGTCTGAGCTGCTGTCTGGATAAAGAAAACCCCTAACTTGCAGAGAAAAAATGAATCAGGGTTCCTCATTATTTTGGGTTACAGACTTGAAGAAATCTAGTAAATTCTGAAAGCAGCAAAATAATGTTACAGGGACATGAGAGAAGATATAGCCTGCTTTCCCAGAGACAGTAAGCTCAAAGTCTGACAAATTGTGTATCATCTGCAGCTACTGAAAACTTTAGTGACCAAGTAATATTTTTCTATAGTATTATCTAATAAGTAGAAGGAATAAATATATTCAGTACAGTATGAGTTATTCTGTTGCCAATTACCTTTTAAAGTATTTGCTTTAATTCTTTCCTGTGCAGTTAGTTACTGATATTACCTGATATTCTGTTAAGTACAGTGCTTTTATTTATTCAGTTATAAAAGCTTGTGGATGATGTCTTGCATATTAGTTTACATGGGTAACCTCAAAACATTGATGAGAGTGATTTTATTTGACCTTTTTTGAGAAACTGCATATATGCTAATATAGCAATATCTAATGATGTGGGTGTGGTATATTGAAGATTTACCTGCAGTCGATGTGATTTAATCACACGGATGAAGCCTGAGTGTTTAAACAAAGCCAACCATGGGTAAATCTTCAATATACCACACCACAGAGTCATTTATTGCTATTATAGAATGACATTATGTAAGATAAATATTACTTCCTTTTCTTAAACAATGCCTTTGTATAATGGCGCTGTGGTGTTCTTCCATGTTGTTTTCTGATTGTACTCCTTGACGATGTACTGTGCATGTGATTTGAGGTGAGAGAGAGCTCGGCCACCAGTTTGGCTATATGGTTGCATCTCTCACATATGTTTGAATCTGTTTGGAGGAGGACAGGGTTGTCCGTGTGCATGAGACAGTTGTAACATTGCCTCAAGATTCCCAGATTCACCAGTTGGACTGGAGAGGAAACCATTAACTGACCTTTGGACATGCTAGAGTAGTATAGGGGACTCTTTTATCACTTAATTAAAGAGGACCAATAGGGACAGGGTAATTGTAGAGAGTATATGAGGATGTAGTGCTTTTAGTATATTATTGCTAGATTGTATGATTGCTTATTTGGGCAAGTGCAGGGCCTTAGATTGAGAATAGGGTGTTTAATTTGAGAAATAGAGCAGTTCTAAGGGAAAAAGTGAAGAGCAGACTTTGTGGAACCGGGAATAGTTTAAACCTGATTAAGCGGCGCTGCGCTATGCGCACAATCGCGCAAAGCCACGCAAAAGCGGATTTTTATGCAGGGAACTTCAAAGAGCTAGAAATGGCCCAAAACGGCCACTTACTACAAGATTCTTGTGCTGAGGTCACTTCTTCAGGGACAGATAGGCTGCTCAAGGCTCCCCACTCCCACTGGTGAGCAAAGAAACTTCCTTCTATCCAAGTAAGGAAATGGGCAACACATGAACTATCCAAGAGTCCAGAATACAGCAAAGCCTGTATAGGGGACTATTCTAGTTAAGAAAAGGCGGGAAACAAGGATTTTGTTTTTCAAGAAAACAGCAGGAAAATCACAGTATATTCAATGCACAGGCCCTCAACAGTTAATTACAACAAACAAACTTTTAAATTAAGTGCAGGTAATGAAAAAAATGCAAAAACAAGCTTATAACAGTTAAATCAGCAGTGTAAACTCGCTTTTTGGTGAGAAAGGAAGGTCGCACAGATAGAAACAGAAAAAATATACTTATATCTTGAAAGCAGTCACTCTTTTCATTTCTCTGCTGCTAGCATCACTCTGCAGGACCACAAGGGTATGTTGCTGAGTAGTATAAGCGAAAAAACGCTCAGAAGCAGATTTTTATGCAGGGAACTTCAAAGAGCTAGAAATGGCCCAAAATAGCCAATTACTGCAAGATTATTTTGCTGAGGTCACTCCTTCAGGGACAGATAGGCTGCTCAAGGCTCCCCACTCCCACTGCTGAGCAAAGAAACTTCCTTTTATCCAAGTAAGGAAATGGGCAACACAGGAGCTATCCAAGAGTCCAGAATACAGCAAAGCCTGTATAGGGGACTATTCTAGTTAAGGAAAGACGGGAAACAAGGATATTTTTTTTCAAGAAAACAGCAGGAAAATCACAGTATATTCAATGCACAGGCTAGCGCACTTGAGTGGGCAGCCTCAACAGTTAATTACAACAAACAAACTTTTAAATTAAGTGCAGGTAATGAATAAATGCAAAAACAAGCTTATAACAGTTAAATCATCAGTGTAAACAGTGTGTATGGGGCTTGCGTTCCCAGGCTTACACCGTACATCACTGCGTTAGGAAGCAAGCAACAGAGAAAGGACGATCTCCATTGGTAATTTCTTTTAAATAAAAAACAAGTGTAATCTCCCAACAGTTTAGAGATATGAGAGAAACAGGAAAATACAAGGAAAATCATGTATGTTTTAGTTTGTAGAATGTACCTGATTTGTGTTGTATTTTCTGTGATCTTGTATGTACCTCTTGATCTTTTATTTAAAATAATGTGAATATGTGTGCATTGTCTGAAGGAAACAAAGTCTGAAACTGACATGCCTGTCATTATTTAGTGACTTTGTTCCTCAGTGATTTGTCAGAAAAAAAAAAAAAATTTTATGAGGAACAAAGTCATTTCAGTTTCAGAGTTTCTTTCATTCAGACTAATGTGTGTCTAATATATAATAATAGAAAAAAATAAGTCTGGCCACTCAATACTTTAGCAGCTGAACTTTTATCATTGGTATATTCTCAGTTTACAATAGGCACACTAGTTAGGCTGACTAATCAGTGTGCTCCTTTTTAAATGTTAATAGCCAGTCATTGTATAATATAACTTATTATATTGAACCGGAGAACGCCACTAAAAATTTTCAATAGGTTTATTGCCAAAGGTTAAGTGCTTTCGGCCAAAAGACAATGGCCTTCTTCAGAAAAAACAAATCCCACACATGCCATGGTTAAATACTCCACTCCTATCCAACACAACCAATCAAAAACCTTATTCAATTAAAAACATAAAAAACACTAATACAAAAAATATGTCTACACTTTGTAATAAATTCAATAACATAACCATTCATTTACATTTATCATAATAAGCGTTTCTACACATATTTTTTGTATCAGTTAGCAGTAACATGTGTGGGATTTGTTTGTTCTGAAGAAAGCCATTGTCTTTTGGCTGAAAGTGCTTAACCTTTGGCAATAAACCTATTGAGAATTTTCAGTGGCGTTCACCATCTGCAGTGTTTTTCTGCTTGAATTTCCTTTATTGCACTGGTTTTAAGGCATTGGTTTTAGTAACTTATTATATTGGTTGGCTCCTTGGAAGAATGCAGAATAATTGAGACTTTTGGTTCAAAATTGTATTGGCTGGTGGCAATATGCACCGTGAGCATAGTAAAGGGTGCTGGCACAGGATATGTATGTGTATCAAAATTAATTTTGAGTAAATCTCAGTTGCTGTTGGTATGATTGCACTAGTAGGCTCTTTGTGTAAACCAAGGTGGGTGAAATTCTGGCAAGTTACTAATTATAACTCTGCTGTGTAGCTGCAGACTGTTAAGCTTATTCAGGTGCATCATGTGTTTGTGCAATCTGAGACATAGGGTGCATTTGCTCTAAACAATTCTGGCCAGTCAACCCCCCCCCCATATATTATTTGGTCAGTGGTGCAAATCAAGCCACCATAGCCCTTGACTGCCCATATGCCAGTAAGCATAAGAGCTATAGAATTTAGGATCCGACAAAACGAATTGGGGCACAAAGTGGTGGCCTCTGTCAGACTCTTTATGTCTCTTTATATTGTCAATATCTGCTTGTATGCTGCCAAATCTAATTAGCCCTTCAAAAATGATAGTATTTTCAATAAAAACACAATAGTTATTACAGCAAAATACTAGCCAGATTATGTTAATGGAAGAAAGGCTCAGGCTGAAAATTGTAGTTTAAAAAATAAAACCACCTGTAACTAGAGCCACTGGAAAATTGTGCAACTTTTTTCCCATAATAGCTGCATTTTTCACCTTTCTCTCCAGACACATTTTCTATTTTTTTTTTTCAAAAATTACTGAAATATTTGCATTTTTCAAGTTAGTCAACTGAAGGATAGGGACAATTTAAAATGTTGAACTATATTGTAATAAAATCCTTGGCAACAATTTTTTGAAGTCATTTATTCTAAGCCTGCTTTTGTCATTCTTGGCTATGTGTAAGAGCTGCTGATAATGTAAACAGTGATTAGAAGCATACAGCTTTTCAATGACAAATAGAATTAAATTATAGGCAGAGGAAGAGATGAAAATATTACCAGTATTCTCCTTAATGAAGCAGTGCCTTAAATGTTTTACTACTTGTATGTATGGCTGAGAGCACTTTACCAGCTCTAAATTCTTTATCCTGAATTTTAATTTAAATGTATGAGAATTTTAGATGACTTGACTGTTTTAAACATGGTAACTGAACCATATAATATAAAGAAGTATTACAAATGACTGAGGTTGGTTACCGAAGCTCAACATTTCCCACAAATGTTTCATATTTTCAGATATTTGATACGATTTCTGCAATTTTCTAGTGACCCTGCTTTTAAGTAAGGTAAATCATATAAAACATTTGAGTAAAATAATTGATCCAGCATTGCTCAAATATTCATACATACTTTATTGAAAATCTAGTGATCAGTTTGGGTCCAAAATATTAAATTTCAAATGAGTCGAAGTGTAGTTACTTAACAAAAGATGGAAACTATAATCTGAGAAGGATCTGTTAAGAATTTGTTTCTTAGGAAGGGTTGTTCTCATGGATCCATGCTGACCTCACTGTTATTTTCCTGGGCGTATAGGTGTCATTAGTAAATTAGGCTGCTAGATATGGAGCTGGCATAAAAATTGCAAAGAAAGTTAATGCATAACACAGAATGGTATCACAACAGGTACTTAAGGATACAAGCGGTGAGACAAAAATATGAATTCTTAACCAAGAAAACTGTCAATCTGGTTAGTCTTTGATAAAGACAGATTATTAATGAGCTTAAAATTGATGTCGTTATAACTAGAAAGTTAAAATAATAAAGTGGTCAGAGTATCTATTTGTACGGTAAATGATATTTACAAAACTGTATGCGCACTGGGCCTCAAGCTTCCTGGTGATTAATGGTCTATATACAGGATTGGGCCTCATGGTTCCTGTTGAATAATGGTCTATATACAAGACTAGGCCTCATGGTTCCTGCTGAATAATAGTCTGTATACAGGACTGAGCCTCATGCTTCCTGCTGAATAATGGTCTATATACAAGACTGGGCCTCATGGTTCTTGCTGAGTAATAGTCTATATACAAAACTGGGCCTCATGGTTCCTGCTGAATAATGGTCTATATACAAGACTAGGCCTCATGGTTCCTGCTGAATAATAGTCTATATACAGGGCTGAGCCTCATGCTTCCTGCTGAATAAGGGTCTATATACAAGACTGGGCCTCATGGTTCTTGTTGAATAATGGTCTACATACTTAAGCTTATAAGTTCAAGAGATCCTGGTGTCTTACTTTCTACTTTATTTAGTTAGCTCAGGACTTGAATCTTATTGATCAGAAAGTTTTGTATATTAAAAGAAATATATAAAGATAGTCAGACAGATGATGAAATGCAGCATTCAACAAGGTGATTGGGAGACTACAATATAAAACAAAGTAAGAAAAGTGAGTGTGTATTCACTAAGCAGAAGAAACAGCACAGGTTCTGATGCAGTCAGCTGGTGCATTTCTTTCAAAAAGCCTTACCGTTAAAAAAAAAAAAAAAACAGACAGATAATGAGAAAGTCAGGAATTATAAGATATAAAAAATTCAGATGTGAATCCAGTCAGGAAAAACTGGTTTCACTGAAAGCATCATATTGGTATAAACTCCCATTAGATGGTAATGCTACCAGAAACTTCGATTTTTTAAAGCTAGGGGATTTCATATTATTTGAAAACTTTCAGGTAAACCAAGTATGTTGCTGCCAGTAACAGATTCTTCCAGTTGTCTTGCAGGGAACTTTATGCATATATGTATGCACGAAGATATGCATGGAAAAGGGATTGAACAATCTTTTTTAAATTTCCTGTAAATGCAAATCGTGGGATTCAGCTTGTACAACAGTTGTGGCTACAGTCTAGATGCTGCAAATGTTATTACAGCTGTAAGAAAAATGTTCCCAATCTTGAACTTGTTTTAATCAGAGTCAGCCACTCTCACCATTGTTGGGCCTCATAGTTAATCCTGAGACAGTGTGTGGAAAGATTCTGGTCCATATTTCATAAAAAAATGATTGCACAATAAAAGATATCTGAACTGAATAAGACTAGACCACTTAACTGTCGCTCTTTTGGAGGAATGTCCCTTTTTCAGGCCTATTTTACTGCACATGATGCACATAGTTCCAGAGACATGTCACCATTGTCACAGTTGATTGAACCCTTTAAACAGTTTTCTGAATCCCCCTCATCACATGATATTTTTGACACCAATAATTTATAGAAAGAAGATACACATCTTACATCTCCCTTTTTTAGAAATAAAACCAATCACCTTATGAGGTAGAATTTTAAAATACAATTTATCAAAGTTTACAGATTATACACTGGCTCTTTGATAATGTGCGTGTATTTTTCTATTACTTTAGTTACTCACAGTTTTTTAAACATGTTTCTGAGTAGTATTTTTCATTCCTGTTAGAAGTGGGAAAAAAGTCTGTGCTGTTTGGTATTTAAATTTCATGCTAAATGAAGTTTGGAACAGACAATTGTGTAGCGGGACATCTTTGGGGGGATGGATATGGGCGATTAAAGGAAGGGAGGTAGGTAGGATGTTTAGTTGAATAAGCTGAAGGGGAGTAGGCAAGAAAGGGTTAAGTAGTGTGGGGTGAGGGAAGGAAATGAGGTAAGGAGGAGGAGGGTCCTTAGGCCTTTTAAGGTGGGGAATTGACTGTTGAGATCCACATGTTGGCATGAGTTTGTTGAAGGAGGATCACGTTCAACATGACCTGAGGTGGTGGCAGTAAGGTAGCCCTTGGGTGGTTCTTTTGACAGAAAGGTGAGTACAGGTTGGATTGAGTTTGTATAGTTTTCTCTCTCTCTCTCTCTCTCTCTCTCTCTCTCTCTTGGTGGCTGTTGCTGTTGAAGGTTTGGGGTAGCATGGCAGTGATGAAGGGAGTGACTAACTGTAAAGAGGAACATGATGACTGTCTTTGCGGAATTCTGGTTTGATCTTTGGTTTCAGCAGGTTATAGCATTTCAAAAGTCTTTGTCATGGTATGGTTTTCTAAGTTCCTGATCCCTTTCTGCTGTATCTCATTGCCAGTCGTACAGAGTGAATGTTTAGTCTATTTTGTCTAGTTACTGCTTGTCGACTAGTCCACTCCTACTTTAGAATTAAGAACAAACAGTAATGCTTAACAGTAAATGGGTGTAGATACCATAGCTTGCAATGAGAAACAATGCATACCAAAATGTCTGCCTTCTTCTCTCAGGGGTGGTGTTCATGGGACAGCGTTTTTGCGGTGTTGGTCACTCCCGGGAGGTGCCATGGTGGTTGTACAGCAGTCAGATAGCATGGGGCGTGAGTTGGGCTATGTTTACATGCCAGTTCTACTTACTTGAGGTTCTTTGGTGGACAGTGGGCTGGGCAGTGACACCGCAATGTTTTTTACGGGCTTGTTCACTGGCCGGTAATGGACAATGCCTTGCATGCACGGTAGTGCTTGCCTCATCTCAGAAAAAGAAAAAAAGGGAGGGACATGGAAAGGTAATTAGAATGAACTTTGACAAGACATGTTGGGAATAAGACTGCTGTCAGTGGTTTGCACATGCAAGATGGTGATGGTTTGAGTCCGTTTTCATACATAGAAAAACAGTTATGTAACCTGATGCTCCCTGGTTATACATGGAACAGAATCCTAAGTAGAAATGTGTATATTTGGGAGTTAACCCATGGAACTGTTGTCTTCTCAGTTGCAGCTCCAATTCTTCTTAGGTAGTCTGCCATGTTGCGGTTGACTAAGTTTTACCTAGATGTCTTTAGGTCTGGCGACATGCAGTCTGGTGGTGTAGCTCTCAGTGGGAGGCTGCAACAGTACAATACAAATAATAAAAAAAAAAAAAAAAAAAAAAAAAAAAAACATGGTTCGGTGGGTGGGTGGAAGGGGGGGGATTAGCAGTGCAGGTTCATCTTGGCAGTTTTCTCTCTTTTCTGTATTAGCTACTGAGAAGCTAAGGAATAATTTAACAGATGTTAGCAGTTCACTAAAAGCAGCTGGTATACAGAGCAATTAGGAAGGTAGTTATGTGTGAACTTTATTTTTTCTCTGAGTAATATTTGCATTTATTGCAAGCTACTGCTACATGAGTCTTTGATAGTTATTCCCCACACTGTCACTTGTAAAGCAATGATATGGCAAATATGTAACAAATTAAAAGCATCTTAATATGATATTTATTTTGAGGTTTCAAAATTATCTCAAAGTGCCAAATGTTTTTTTTTTCTGTTCTTTCAAAGAAATATTGTTGGGCTTACAGTCTTCTGTCATTACAGGTTTTGAGGTGCAGCATGGCAGATATCCAGATGTTGCAGCAGAGGTGGGAGAGCATTGTAGCCCAAGCAGAGGACCTGTTCTTGGAGATGCTGAATGGGGACACAGAGATGACCAGCATGCAGGGCCCCAACACTTGGAAGAGATGACAAATGGTGAAGAGAAAACAAGCAACCAAAGGTAAGAGAGCAAGCCAGGAGCAGCCAGCTTTGGAGAGGTCATCAGAGGTAGTGAGACCTGTGCCAGCACTTGCTGCTCTGACAGGTAATGATCCTACAGTCCCTGTTGGGGGGAGGCTGAAGTTGAGGTAGCAAAGAGGAGAGGCCACAGATTGGGTGACACTGTTAGTGAACTGCCTGTTTTTGCAGTATTCCAGGGGTGGCAGTGGAGGTCTGCAGACCTTGGAGATACAGGATTTTAGCATGGATAGTTGTCTTTTGTCACTAGAGGAAGAGATCAACCCCTGTTTAGAAGAGATAGGGTCAGACTCTGGGACATGACCAGGGGATTGGTTAGCTATGCAGGCACTGGGACAGGAGGAGGCAGCAGTCCTCCTGACTCCCGACATACCTATTACAGTGAAAGAAAAGATTTGGAAGGGTGAGCATGTGAACATGTTCGAGTTAGTCAATGCAGATGGTGCTCAGCACCTGCTGGAAGCCGTGATGGCAAATGGGAAAGACCCGCTGGCAGCACTGGCTGCCCTGGGCCACAGGCATGTGGGGAAGCTTTGGCAGAGAATGTGGGAACATTGGGTTTGGAGGTATTACATGGTGGTATGGATGGAAAAGGATAGTACTTTGGGTGTTCCACTTCTGGCTTATTTCCTGACAATATGGGAGGTGCAAAGATTATGGCCAGGTAATGCTTTGTTTTGGTATGATCAGAAATTCTGCAAGAGAAAGGCAGTCAATAG
Organism: Protopterus annectens; assembly: GCF_019279795.1. Classification (NCBI taxonomy): domain Eukaryota; kingdom Metazoa; phylum Chordata; order Ceratodontiformes; family Protopteridae; genus Protopterus; species Protopterus annectens. The sequence continues at coordinate 68,197,123 of NC_056747.1, forward strand.
GGCTATACAATGGGAGGTAAGGCACACTGATATCTGGCTGTCCACCATGATGGACAGTTTTGGTGAGGGCAATAGAGGTAATAAATTCACTGAAGGGGGTGTTGGACTATGTTGGGCTTTCAATGCAGGAAGATGTGCTTGGACACTGTGCAGATTCTCCCATGCTTGTTCGAATTGTATAGGTGAGCACTCAACAATGCACTGCAGTAGGAGTGAGAGTCCATTTGCACTTCAGATATCATCTTTCCCTGGGCAGAAAGGATTAGGTGGACCTTCCAGGGGGTTGCAAGACTTACGGGGCAGTGCCAATTTTCATGGCCAGAGGTGAGGACCCTTCAGTGGACAAGGGGATGCCCGGGGGACTCATTCACCTATTAAAGTGGATGTCCTGTGGGATCTGCTGTTGTGGTGGCCTGGGAACTGACTGCGCATTTTACAAGGGGGGGTTTCAATTAAGTCAGCCTTGTTTGGGTATGGTAAGTTGGGAAAGAATTTGAAGTCAGTGCAGGGGAGGGAAGACATTTTGGGGGCTTTGGTTGAGAAGGAGCGTCAGACAGGCAGGTTACTAGGCCCATTTGATAGCCCTTCATTTACCAATTTCAAGGTGTTCCGCTTGGGGTTGGTTCCCCAAAAGAGACCGGGTGAGTTCCACTTGATACACCATTTATCTTATCCAGAAGGTAAATCTGCCAATGACTTTATCCCAGGGGAGGAGGTTAGGGTTACTTACGGTTCATTTGATGACACAGTTCGCATCATTAGGAATTTTGAGAACCCGTGGCTGGTGAAGGTGGACATTGAGTCTGCCTTTTGCCTTTTACTGGTGCGAAAGGAAGATTGGCCTTTGTTGGGCATGCTAGTGGGTGATAAGTTTTATTTGACATGGCTATGCTGATGAGATGTGCAGTGGCTTGTTCCACTTTTGAGAAGGTTAGCTTGGCCTTACATTGCATGTGGCAACAGTGGGTGAAGGAGCAAAAAGCAGTGCATTACTAAGATGATTTCTTACTAGTGGGTGAAGGGAAAGAGTGGCCACCTGTGGTGTTGCGTGAGTTTTTGGGGATGTCTGAGGAGTTAGGGCTACCATTGGCTACTCATAAGTTGGAGGGCCGGGCGAAAGTTTTAGACTTTTTAGGGTTGAGTGTGGATGTGGGTCTACAATTATTTTGACTGCTGAGAGAGAAGGTAGCTAGGTTACAAGAGAGAATACTATGGATGAAGTCTAGGGATAAAGTTCGGGTGAGGGATGCTATGGAGCTGTTGGGGTTGTTGAATTTTGCTTGTAGGTCCAATGCATACAGGTTGGATGTTTTGCAGATTGGTGGCATTTCTTTTGAAAGGGGCTAAGGGTAAGCATCATTGGGTGAGAGTTAGTAAGTTAACACGTGAGGATTTAACCTTGTGCTTAAAGTTTTTATAGCAGTTTAATGGAGTCACGTTTTGACAGATGGATTGGGTAGGTCAGGATGAGTTGCAGCTGTTTACAGATGCAGCCAGGGGCTTGGGTATGGGAGCGATTTTGTGGGCCAGTAGTTTGCAGTGCCTTGGCCACTTCAGTGGCCAGAGGAATGGAAGCGGGATGTTGCTTTTTTTGGAACTGATGCTAATCTGGGCAGTGTCAGTGGCATGGCAGGAGCATTTGAGGGGTAGGAGGGTTGTGTTTAGCTTTGACAATGTTGCAGTTATGAGAGTTTTACAAGCTAAGATGGCTAAATCTGAATGTTTGTTGAGGGTATTGTGTAAACTTGTGCTAAAGTGCTTGTTGATTAATTTTGCTTTTACAGGGGTACATGTCCCAGGGGTGAAGAAAGAAATTGCTGACAGCCTGTCTCATTTTCAGTTTTTCAGGTTTTGGCAGGTGGCTCTGATGGCAGCAGAGGACCCCACAGTGGTACCAGAGGAGGTTTGGCAGATAGGGCAGCAGTGATCAGCAGGTTGGTTCAGCAGTCATGGGCGGTGTCCACCAGGAAGGCTTATGGTGGGCTTTACATGATTTTGACAGTTTTGTTAGTCAGCTACCAGAGGTGGAATATGTATGGTTGGAAGAGTTGCTGTTGCTATATTGTTGGAGTTGTTGAGGTCATTGGTATAGGAGGATGTTATGTTGGTGCCAGGGGCAGATCATATAAGGCTAAAGTAATCTAAATCTGATCAAGTGGGGAAAGGAGCAACAATAGTTCTGGGGGAAGATACGCAGTAGCTGATGTGCGTGGTTGCATGGGGAAGGAGATTGTGGGGATGTTTTGACAAGGGAGATCACATGAACTAGTTTTCAGGTCTGTAGGAGGTAGGGCTTTAACTGGAGAGTAGTTGAATTTACTCATGAGAAGGGCCTTTTTTAGTATGGGCCTGGAGGGAGATACATTTTCTACTCATTCTTTTCATATGGATAGGGCATCAGATTTGGCAAAGGGGGGGTGGTTCGATCGAGGTTATTAAAAGGATGGGATGCTGGTCTTCCCAATGCTTTTTTTTCACTTATATTAGATGATGGTGGTTGTTTCTTATTCTATTGTTAATTTTTTTTTTTTTTTTTTTTTTTTTTTTTTTTTAGGGAGAAGGATTATCATCTTGGGCCACTCTTACATTAGCAAGATGGGCTGTGGTTAGGTCTAATGGCACTGATTTAGCATTACATCAATTTGGTTGGAAGATCATCTGGCATGGCATGAGAGGGGTGAAGTGGAATCGGTTGCTGCAGGTATTTACAATGTTACAGAGTCACATGGGGTTGCCTCAAATTTTGTTGGTGCACTTAGTAGGTAATGATTTGGGCATGACACCGAAGTGGCAGTTAGTATATCAAATATGTGAGGACTTTTTGGCTTTATGGAAGCTTTATCCATCGGTATGTTTGGTGTGGTCAGAGATTATACCTCGGTTAGTCTGGAGGGAGGCTTGAAAGTTTTCTGCAGTTGAGAGAGTGTGGAAGTTTGTAAACTTTACTCTGGCAAAGCAGTTTGGGAAGATGGGGTGAGTACACACACTGAGTTTTCTGATAGGGATCCTATGTTGTTCAGGGCAGATGGAGTTCATCTTAGTGATTTTGGGTTGACTTATTTAACTTAAATCTGGGGTTATTTTTGGAGGGTTTGGTTAGGGTTTGGAGGGAGTGAGGGGGAACAGCCTTTTAGGCTGGTGGGTGGAGAAGAGGGCAGGCTTACCACTGTTCTCTTCCTCCTCTGGTGGATAATTTGTGGAATGATTTTGGAGTGGTGGAAGAGAGTCAGTGGATGCTCTTTAAGACTTCTGTATTTGGCTTGGATAAGAGATGTTGGCTGAAGGTGAACGGTTTAACGCTGCCTTGAAAGTGTGAGGATAAGCGAGCAAATGGGGGGTGCTGCTTATTCCCAAGGGTGAGTGGTGGTACGCTGCCCTTACTGATCATCATTTGATGTTCCACTCTCCATTGAAATGAAGTTATGATTAATAAAGTTTTTATTATGTTCAAGCAATAAAGGTCATCAAAAGTCTTTTTGGTGTTTGGTTGCTTTATTAAAGTGGAATATGACAATTACATGCCCAGATTTTGGGCTAGATCTATTTACATTTCAAGGACCTATGTACCTATTTTCAAAATCTGCAGCTTGAGAGGTGTGAAGAAGAAGGTGGACATTTTGTCTTCTGCATTTATTGTCAGACCTGTTACTTTTTTCTTGAAAAAAAAAAATTAGTATGTACTTCCAACAACTAATACTAAACAACAGTCTTTATACTCAGAAACTCGACACTGTAAAACTCCACTGCTAATCGTTCTGTGGACCGATGTTCCACTGTGGCAACCCTTAACAGAAAAAGCTAAAAGGAGAAGAAGAAGAAGACGTCTTTATGTTCAGACCTGTGCACAGTGTCTCTCCTGTCTTTTTAGTGATATGTTATGGCAGTTTGTGCTGTAAAGAAAATTAGCATGTGATCAGCTGATGTCTTCAGCTAGCGAAACTTCTGTGATCTCTTACCTTATTATTCTAATCACACACAACAGGCTGCTAAACTGCAACAGCAGCTGTTATTTCTGTTTCCAGTGCCGAAGCAGCTGCAACTCCAGATTTCACTTGACCTGGGGCCTTATTTTTTATGAAAACAATTGTGCTGGGGCCTTACCTTTTATGAAAGCAGTTCTGTTCAAATGGCAAAAAAAAAAAAAAAAAAAAAAAAATGTTGTTTTGTTAGCTGTGTGCAGCAAGTGTTTTATATGATTATTGTTTGCCGTTCTTTTCCTCTACCGTAATGTATTTGTGGAATGCTGGCCTCTTTATACACTTGCATCCTGTATTGCCTGCCTCCACTGAGCTTTGTATCATCTCATGGGGATCTTGGCTCATAATGATGGGCAGTGGGTGGGCTGGATGAGCTGTCACCTGCAGTCTCTGCAGTTATGAGGGATTTATCTTTGCCACCCAATCAACACTCATACAATGACAGCATCACAACATCCTGTCACCCTTTCTTCTCTGGTACCTAGACAGTTTGCAACCTACTGGTCTTTATTATGGAACAGCCTTACAGTGGTAAAACCCTCCCCTTAACATTGGATATGTGGATAATTACTGCTTAAACCTTTTCCACCCCTGCTCCCAGCTTGGCATCAGTAAACAAAGCTCACCAGCTGAACATTGATTGCCAGCAGCATAGCCAGGTACCGTCCCCTTCACCAGCACGCTGACAAACAGGCCAAATCAGAGGTCTTTATTTCCCCTTATGAATCCTGCCTCCACTTTTATTGCAGTTTTAAAACTTCACACTATCATAAAAACTAATGTACAACGTATAGCTCATATAAATGATTATGTTGTTTTCTTTACCTGTATGCGTAAACAAAAAGCAGTATTTTAGGAAAATTTGCTATATATTATATATTGAGTACAAACATATTCAGCAATATCCACATTTGCTTTTGTTTGCACACTTCAGAGCCCTTAAAAAGAAAACAGACAGTGTTGCACCATAATTTATTGAGCTGATTCTTTGCCTGGTCAGATCTGTTTTGCACATCTGGCCATTGTAATATTTTGTATATCACATCTGGACTGTGTTTGGACAACTGCTTTGAGAATTAACAACTTCAAACCATGCTTCATTGGTAGACTTAAGGGGTGGGAACCTTTACGTATTCTGATCTTTTTAAACATCTGCTGACTCAGGCTAGACAGTGAGGTATCTGTACAAAGTACATAATAAAATACATGCATTTGTTTTGCTATTTTAGAAGGACAGATTCCTTTTTTGAAATAGATGTGAGTCACCTACATGAAATGAATATTTGAAATGCGCTTCATTGTAGCAGCGAATTAATTAACATAAATTAAAACTGGGAAATGATTAAAAAGATACATATAAGGAAGCAAAACTATAATACACCTGCAAAACTAGTATGCAGTAGAAGAAAATTCCAGTTTGACACAAGTCATTTACTACTTCTTAGAAATAACCGGTGACATGAGTGTCCAATATCAATATGTCTAAACTACAGTCTCTGATAAATGACTAATGTATTGCAAACAAGAAGAGGAAGCTATTAGTTCTCAATGAATATATACAAATGCTTACCCCAGGTCCCAAGAAAAACATCCTCATGTTTTCTGTTACAAAATGGGTCCTGCTCTAATGGTTTTCAAATGACCCCTGTATGAGTATGTATGGTGGGGGTTTGGAGTGAGTCCACATTTATACTACAAAGCCTGCTATGTATGAAACTCTAGCTAGGAAAAGAAATGAACAGAAAAAAAACAATCTACAAGGAAAATGTTGTAAATGCCTCGGAGATTTCAATACTCATCACTCTTTGGCTTTTAGCAGATGAAAGGCAGATGCTGAAAAACATACAGAAAAAATAATATAAGCTAAAAAGTATAGAAAATATGACTTATAAAAACATCCTTTATGCAACAAGAGCATCCAGTCTGCACCCCATGTCAAAAGTGGGTCGAGAAATTTTAGAAGTTAAAGCAATGTTAATGACAGATGCAATATTTTGTTTCTTTGTAATTTTAGATTGTTTGTATTATTATATATCATCTGATTTTAATAAAATGTTTATGAAAAATAGTAGGCTTTGTCTTATATTTCAGTATAGCACATCTGGAAAAAAAGAGTGCTGTGACAATGGAAAGAATTTAACTAGAATGGATGGAATTTAACTAGGTAGCTATAGCTAGTTAACCCTTTGCTATCATGTGAGTCACTAATTACATCGTAGATGGATTGTGAATGAATGCATTAAATTTCAGTAAAAGAAATGTCACCTCCCTCCTTAAAGCTATGTAGCTTGTAATGTGCTGCCTTATCCTTTTTTTCCTTACAAACTTGTCATTTTACACATTAAAAACAATCCTGTAGAAGCAGAGCAATGCATTCTCGTGCTTTTAGTATATATTTAGTGGATTTAGTGCACGAAGGAATGCAGAAGGGAGTACTATTTCCAGATGTTCCTTGGAGCACATCGAACTCAATGATTTTGTGTGAAACAGGCAGCTGATAGCCATGAATCTCCAATCTAAGGGCTTGTAGCTCATTGCTTTTTATCACTCTGCAGGTTTGCCCTTCGATCTAACTTTGTAAGAATGTCTTCAAACGCTATTTATGTTTGATTGATTATTATCTGTTGTGTTAAATCTATGCTCCACATGCAAAGGCTGCCACAAAAGCAAGCCATGGAAGCATGCTTATGACACACTGTATACAGACTGATGAAGTTTGCATGGAGCATGTTAGTATATCCTAGAGAAGCTGGGAGGCATAATTTCAAAGGATACATGGCTTAAAGCATCTGGATAGAAAATACTGGTGCTATCCCCTCCCATAAATGCTTTTGTTGGAATTCTTATACTAACTTCAGTGTTTTTATCTACACCGAAGTTTGACTTAAGTAGTAACTTATATCTCCTTCTGTATTTTGCCAAAGCATGTGACTGCCTTTGCTCAATTGTTCAACAATCATTTGGATGGGGCAGGATGTCCATATTAGCTTTCCTTCGGTCACTGTATCTGTTTCCCAAGAAATGTAGTGACATGACGACTGCCTATAAGTAAGAGAAAGATGCAGAAGGGGTCCCCACAAGAGAAATATCAGAACTGCAACATTCTCCTTATCAGTACTATGCAAGAATAAGAAAACAATTCACAAAATAGTTTAAATTCTGTTACACACCTTTTCTAAGTAGTCAAAGACCTTGGCTAACTAGATCATACTGCATTTTACAGACCATTAAAATCCGACTGAATAGTGTTGTCTGTCTGCCTTCCGTTTTCCACCTTTTCTCAATTTATTGTATATCATTATTGTAAAATTTGTTATTTGTTTTTGTTTTTCCTAGGACTATTGAGTGTTTGTCATGAAATGCAAATAAAAAATACTAAGATATGCTGATGATAATGTTGTTTTAAAATGATGGGACACAGGGAGTTTTTTTTTTTCCCATACCATACTATGGGCAGTGCACGGGTGCAACGGTAAATGTTGTCACCTCACAACAAGAGGTTCTCCTGTTTGATTCTCAGCTTGGGGTGCCTTCTGTATGGAGTCTGCATGTCCTCCCTGCATTTGCGCGGGTTTCCTCCGGGTACTCCAGTTTCCTCCGGTTTCCTCCCACATTCCAAAGACATGCACCTGGAGTATTTCTCCCCAGGCCTCTGCTGAAAATAGGCTCTGTTGACTTTCCCAGTCAACAAATGTTAAATAAATAAAATAAAATAAATATGAACAGCTATAAATAGCATAAAGAATATATTTATATGTATAATAGAAGCAGGATAATCACATGAAAAGTATTTAGCTGTGATACTAAATTTACTGTTTGGTTCAGTTTTAATTTTAAAGACCTCTTCTTACTTTATTTATTTTTTGTTTTTGAGTAAAAGTCACTACCGAATTTGTGTTAGAAGATCTGCTTTGTATATGAATTTCTGAACATCACTATCACAAACAACTAGTCTGCGTAGTTAATTCAGACTATCCTAAAAAGAGAAATGAAACTTCACTCCCCTTTCTGTTATTACTGACTCAAACTACTAAACCTATTGTATGTTATCATCTTGCTGTTTTCTTCAGAGCCTCTTTTGCTTTTCTTGGTAAAGCACCTGCACCCAGAGACAAAGAGTCAATGAGCACAATAGAAAGAGAAGCACAGGTGTCCAAGTAAGCTTATTATAATGGCAGATGTTTGAGTAGCTCACTCTTGCTATAGCTTAAGCTATATGGAGCATCATGTCAAGGACTGGGTCGGCAGGCCAGCTTCTAAAGCTTTAGGGCAATGTCCAAATGCCCTAGCCAATGCATAGCTCAAGTAGAGCAGTATAACACTAGTGTAACACCAGTATAACACCAATATAATCCCAGTGGCTACCAAACATTAAAGCTTGCCTGTCTTAGGAGAGGCAGGCTAGAGCCCTGCCAGACAGAAATGAAAATAATAAAAAATCCGTCACCCTGGCATAAAAATAGTAAAAAGAGGGGGTGATGGGAAAGTGCAACTACTATAACCGTCAACATTTACTAGTATGGCAAGTAAACATACACGACTACACTATGGTCATCATTAGCTCATTACTGCAGTAGTCTAAGCTATGTGGCATGAATGCTGGAGCTATGAAAGCAAGGGGTGAGGAAGTATGATCAAAGTCAAGGTATCCCTGTAGAAAAGCCTAGTAACGCTTGGTGTGGGCACAGAGAAAGTATCAAGTTTTTAGTGCTTAGGAAGGTGTGTAACGATAAACAAGGTGATGCCTCTGGTACATTTCTAGAGTCCACCCCTTTTCAAGATTACACAGAAGTAGCCAGAGACCTGGCAGAGGGAGCTCACACTTGGCACTGAAGTGTCTTGGTATGGTGAGAATAACAGAAAGTAATACCATGAGATGACCGTTTACAAATTGTCTGTTTCAGCACTGATTGTCTCTTTTTCTTACCTTCATATGAAATAAGCAGTTGATCCGAAGTCCTGAAGATCTCCGTCCTGTCAATGTAGTATGTGAGTTGCTTGTTGGCATCCTGAGTGTGTAAAATTCTTCTGCGTGTTTAGGTTCTGGGAAGAAAATAAAGAGATGAAGTGCAGACTCCGTGTAAACCCTGAAACAACCTTAGGCAGAAATTAAGGATTTTTGTTTTCAGAATTAGCCTATCTTTCTAAACATGAGCTATGTATGGCTCACAATAAGCACTTTAACTCACATGCTCTGCTTGAAAAGTCAGAGCAATGAGAAACATTATTTCCCAGGTTAAGAACTTTGAATCAGTATCAGGAACAAGTTAAAAAAGGAAACAATATAAGTTTTTTTTCCAAAACAAAAATTAAGCTCCCAAGAAGGAACCACCCAGTGGCAGATTTAGGCACTGGGGCAGGGGCGCACACCACCCCCTTTTTAAAACTGTTTGGAACTCTATTAGAAAAAATGTACTGCACCATTATTTTGTTTTAATTGGGAAATATGCTGCCAAAATGGAATGTTTTTCCCTTTCAACTTGCAAACTTTTTTTTCCTGTACAAGACGCTTCGGAGATGCAATTGGAGGTTGTGGTCAGGTGATCTGTATGATGATCCTGAACTGCTCCTCCAACTGATAGGTAGAAACCGCAAGCCATGATTCTCATTGGTGAGAAAGGGAAGCAAAGTTTGATAATCCGAGTGTGCTTTTACACAGTTTTACTACGAAAAGTAATAGTAGGTATATCAGATTTGTAATACTGCCTCTGATATATTATGTGTACTGTCTACATTTATGAGAAATTAAGCATTGTTTATAAGCCTGCTTATGATACTATACTTAATATCAATAATGTTTTGAACAGTTCAAACTATGGTGAAATTATGCAGAAGTTCTTTTCAGTATGGGTAAAAGTCTTCCATTTAATACGTGCATATCATATCCTTTTTTGGAGTGACTGCATTTATGTATAAGCTCAAAGACGAGATAGACTGTAGTTCTGAAATAGTAAAATGTGGTGCAGATTTGATGTGTTATAGGCAGAGTGTGTGTATTTGTGTGTTTATGACTTTGAAAAGAACTTCAACTTAATCATGTATAACAACATGAGTCTGATACCATCTTTGTAAGCAAACTCTTACAGAGCAGTTGTGAAGTACAACTGCATAGTTATGCTTTCTTATAGATGTGTGATTTGCTGTATATATTTTATTTGTTTCTACAGTGTTTTCTATATGTGCAGATAAATGAAGTACAGTAATCAGGGATGTGATGTAATTGCCATGTTTGTAAATAGGGCAAACCGTCCTGTCCCCTTGGCATGCTAGCTGCTTAATTATTCATACCCCAGAGATGCCCAGACTTGGATAACAGAACTACTTGTTTTCTAGCAAAACCAAGCATATTTTTTATCTAACAATTGTGTGAAACTTTGAGTAGGAATATTTTGTCAGCAGAGGTGATATATTATGGGTGGGGGAGTTTGGGTGTGCCTGAAATGGCAGTGATTTAAAAGCAGTTAAAGTAGTTTTGCTTTTAGCTATTTTTCACTTTATATTACTGTGAAGCAGTTATAGTACTGAATTACATTAGAAGTCACACATTATAATTTCAACAAGCTGTATAACATTTGTATTACCAGGATGAGTTAAAATATGCCTTAATGTGTTTGAAAGCATCGCAGTCTTAACAAGCATTTAGAAAGGTTTTTGCAGGTTGTCACCCCCCCCCACCCCCCATGAATAGGATTGATGTTGTAGAATTTAATTTCTGTTTATTAAGTCATACACCCACATGCAAAGAATTTCAACATTTGGCAACACGGACAATTGCCTGACATTTGACACAGAGGAGTAAGTCTATGAGCTGTTAGTGATTTGTTTCCTGTAGTCTAGGAATGGATTCCCTCAAACTGCATTTCGCTTAACCAAATTGTGCCCTTCAGACTGAGTCCGAAAAATTCCATGTAGCTCAGTGGTCTATCCCAGTCAACAAACCAATAGGCAGTATTCCCATAATAGTTAAAAAATAGTTTATGGAAAGTTAAAAAATGTAATACAAAGGGAACTTGTGCTATTTTAAATTATTCAGTATGTATTAGGCTACTTAGGCACATATTAAAATATTCATATTTTTATTAATATTTTAAGAAACAACTAACTTCAAAAAAATGCAAGGCACTATGTCAGATATCAAAACATGAGATAAATATACCAGTAAAACTTTTACCTGAATTTCCACCTCTGAGAAAAGTGCAATTTCCACAATGTGACAAATTTGGATTTTTGCTGCTGGACTCATCAAATCTTGTTCTGTTATTTTACCACCCATGTTATATGAATGCCACCCATATATATATATATATATATATATATATATATATATATATATATATATATATATATATATATATATATATGTTCAATTTTACAAGCAAAGAAATGCTTTCATTTTTAGGTATACTTTTTAATATATTTGCATGTATGTAGCTTCAGTATTGGAATTCACACTAGATATTTTTAAGACTATAAATACTTCAGCATATATATAAAATATTTTGAAACAGAGCACATGTTCGCTGGATGTCCATACTTATAACACCACAAAGAACCCCTGGCATATGACATTCACCTGACTCATCCTGTCCACAAAGCCAGCACAGACCTGAACCCCTCTAACCTCCCCAATGCTTTAGTTTCTTAAGAGTTATTAGCTTTGCCTGATTCTGAGCATCCAGTTTCCAAAAGGCTCTACTTTTAGATACCCTTGACTGTATCCTAAATTTTGTTTAACTAACTCTGTTCAATTCTGGCACTATTCCTCTTTTCAGACTACTTCCCACAGAATGCTTAGCTCCCCTCTCTCATGGCTTAGTTTTACCATCTCTAGGGTGCTCCCCAGAGGTACTCTGCATATTTGCCAGATTAATTTTCATAATGCATCTTAGTTGCATTGCTTGCCCCTAACTGCCCTTAATTGTAATAATAGTTTGATAGATATAAAATCATTCAAACTCTGAAAAATTTCAGAAATTGGAAAAACATACAAAAAATTGGCCACCAGATGGCATTACATTGTACTGTATTATATATGTTGTCATAGAAGATGGTTTATGCACAAAGCACTTTATTTAAACTGAAGTTTTTTATAAAATTTTCTCCCATCTTATTTGTTTTTAACAACAAGGTTTTTATCACTTTTATATACTATGTTATTCATAACCATGTATTTCATAATCTTTATTTATTAAAAGGCATTTTACTTGATATATTTTTAATGTAAAGTGAAACTCGATATATATTTCAAAGGTGATGTTTCCCTTTCTGGTAATATATATGTTTGTGTGTCTTTAAAACATTTAAGTCAACCAGTTCATTCATTGGTTAATTATTTAATGAATTAAGTTTTAAGTACAGGTTCTTTTTGATATGGTGTTTTATCTGAGAAAGTCTATACAATAAGACGAAAACGCTGTGTTCAATTTGTAAGGCGTTTATGGTTTTAATGCTTTTACGTGCGTGTACATGTTTTTACAATAAAGTCGATTGTGGATGGTATCCTGATTCTCTCATTTTTGCACCTTTGGACGTTTTTTCATTGCTCTGCTAGAAGAACCTTTCACTACTATCAACTTCTGGCATTCATGCAATAAGACCTTTATTACTAGCACAAACAGCAAAGGAATAAGCCTCTGCCTTGTACCCCTCCCAATACTTTACTAACCTGCATACCCATTGATAACTATTGCCATCAGAGACTGCAGTCTGTAAAGCAGCTTCACCAGTTTTTGTAAAACATATAGCTAATCCACATCCTTTAGATACGCAACTTAAAAATCCTAACTTTTTTCAAATGAATCTTTTGAAGTGGAACAGAACCATAGTTGCTCTAACCAAGCCTCATCACTCACAAGCCACCATATAATGCAACAGGAGTCTCCAATGGTCCTCACATCACCTACTCTGAACAACTCCTTCATTTTCCTTTACTTATATCTTACCTATAATTTTTCCAATCTAACAGATAGGACATGCAATTAAAGCTTTACATCCATGTTTATCAAAGAAATTGGAAAGTAATCAATGATCTCTTCCCCTCCCTTTCTTTCCCTTCAGTAGGACTACTGGCTGTGCTTTCATTCATGAGGATGGAAGTTTTTTTTCTTAAAGATTACATTAAATCAACCACAATAACCCTCCTAAACTGACAACCTACATGCTTGTAAAAATCAACTGAAAATATATCCTTTCCTCTTGCCTTGTCTTTTTTTATTTTTCCATCAATTTGTATCTCCTCTGTCTTTCCTGTGCCATGCAGCACGTCGGGCAATGAGCACCCTTCAGCACTCACTGTTTCTATAGTGGTTACAGGTTCTACTGGCTCAGGTTGCTAGCCCAAGGCCCAACCCTCCTCGGAGGGTGCACCACACACTTGCATGCACGCACTCACACCTAGGGCCAATTTAGAGTGTCCAGTCCACTTCCTGCATGCCTTTGTAATGTGAGAGGAAACCAAAGTACCCAGAGGAAACCCACACAAATGTAAGGAGGATATGCAGACTCTGCACAGAAGGCAGCCCAGCTGAAGATCAAACCGGAAATCCTCTTGCTGTGAGGCAACAACGCTAATCGCTGCATCACTGTGACTACCGAAATCTGTCTCTGCCCCAGAAAATCTCTTTGAGATTGATGCAACATGATATCGTCTCAGAGCAAATCAAATTTGTACCCCCATCTGGAGTTCTTGTACTGCTTACTTCCAGTGAGAGAGATTTGTAAATATCTCTCTGAACAGTACAATTGTTTGGTGCGTTTTCCTTTCTTATTCTAATTTACTCTATACGCATCATTACTTACTGACATTTAAGTTGAATGCTGTGAGTTTGTGATCTGTCTTGCATAATGTTGACTATAAAGCACCCCTTCCCTACATTCTGAACAGATTCCTTCTCAGGCTACTTCTTTTATACTTTCACAAAGCTACCTTTCTCTCTGTACTAATAAAGTCTATCAATAATACAACCTATAGTCATCCGCTTCCTCTAAACATCATGCAACGTGACTCCAGGTCTAATTCTTCTTACATTTCTTTCTGTGTCTACCTTTCTCTTACTCTGACTGTGCATACCTTCCACCCTGACTTCCAACCATTCCGCCAACACCAGACACCCATTACTGCATTCAATAGACAATGTCCTTTTCAACTAGTGCAAAACAACATATGTTATTCAGTCAGCTGGTTAGAAAATAAAAAGAAACTGCTGTCCATCTGTGAGCTGGTATTTTATGTAGAGAAGGTGACAGAAACAGGGCTTCCACATAAAGTAAACAATTGTACAGCAGTAGTACATGACATGTAAAATCTCCTTGAAGCGAACAAATCCCTCCACTCAGCTCAATATAAAACATATTCCAGTACTGATACAAGAGAGGGTTAAACTAGCCTCCAAATGGCCCACACGAAAAATATCTACGAAGGTGAGATAACTGCACCAATTTTCAGTCACCCTTAACCAGGTATGTAACAATCATTTATCAAACGTAAAACCTATGAACAATCTGGACTAGGATAACATTTGTAACATTTGTGACACACAATCACACATGGCAATTTGCACTGCAACTGTTTGCAGTCACTCCGTTTCTTCTTACCCTTTATTGTGCACTGAATTTATTACTTGCAGTGAGGTGTAGGAAATGTGCATAACTAAAAGCAGTAGACAAACCTAGTACACAAAGAAGCTTACCAATGTTTTTATTATTATTTAATTTAATTTATTTACTTTTCTAATTCTCTTTCTGTCCATAAATGTATTTATAAAGTAAATATAGTAATCTTTTTTTTTGTTCATAGGTTCGTACTAGGGTAAGTGCCCTTGAGGGCCATTTTTAAACCTAGTCAATTACCCCATTTGAAAATGAAACCCTGCACCTTGTGTCTGTAAGGTAAACACCTTAACCATTATGCCATCCTCCCACCCCCTGCATCTTAGTAGTTTATATAAACATGCTCCCTGAACGACAGCTCAAATAATCTCCACATTTCCCTTTTTTGTCTGGTTATATAAGCATAGTTTTTATAAAAATGAAATGAGTGACTATGTAACTGGACTGCTTACATGATATATGAGCTAAAACTTAACAAGTAGAATCAAGCCCAACTTATTTCAAAAATTTCATTTATTGCCTGATTGGAGATTACATGGGGTGGGGGGCATGCATATGTTTGCTGCAATTGGTTCATTCTTTTCCCCTATATTACTAGAACTACTTTCCCATGCTCTTGTGTAAAATCATATAGATTTTTCCATCTGGAGGTAATAGCATTCATATGAATTTTTCCATCTGGAGGTAATAGCATTCCTGATTATCAGTGCCAGCTACAGCAACTCTCCTTGCAAAGTCCTTTCTTGTTGTGGTATGCTTAATGTAATCCAGGTATTGTATGAAAATGGAAGAGGCACTTTTATGGGAAATAGATATAAATTTAACTAATATAGTCCGTGCCATCTTGAAATGGAAGATAGTACAAGAATGGGACTTAGAATCTGTGTTAAGGTAATTACAAGCTATGCCATCTGAACTAAGGATATAGTCTTGCTTGAAACTGTGCATTGGCCCCAGTGCCTATGATGAATAAATGTGGGCATTTTTGAAGGATAAAAGGGGACATGTTTATCTCCCGTATCATGTCCAGGGTTCTTTTCACAACCTTTGAACTTTGAACTTGCTTCATACTCATTACATTCCATTGGCCCCCAGCTCAGAAAACAACAGCTGCATATGACTATGTGCACTCTTAGTTTTGCTGGTGAGTGTAATTAGAGGTGATCTTCAAACAGGAAATACAGGATAGATAGACCTTCCAACTCATTAATTTGCCAAAAGAAGGATTTATACAGGGCCTCCCTTAGTTGTAAGTATTTCCAAAAAATCCCTTTTGCTTAAATTATTTTTGTTATAGGAAGGAGAATGAAGTCACGTTAAGTCTTGACCCTATTATAGTGATGGAGGACAGGCAATGACAAAAAAGTTTATTGTACCATTCATTCCAACACACACTATCTACCACATTTGTGAGACCCAGAAGGTTCCAGAAAGGAAGCAAAGATTCCTAGAAGTCCAAGAGGCCTAAAAGCTTAGCAAACAGTTCAGAGCTTTCTGACTGCTTTCCAAAATACAGCATCTTTTAAGCTGTTAAAGTAAATCTTTAGGTTACCAAAGAAGGCAAGTGTAGAATGAGACCTTTAGTAAACATCCTGATACCCTACTTCAGAAGCTTCTGCTAATAAAGTGCAATCTAAGTACCTGATGAGCAGTAAGTGCATTTGTGTATGTTCCCTGGTTAGGCATCTGCAATCACCTTAGTTACATTATGCAATCACAGTTATTCACCTTACAATGCTTCCAACCCAGTGCAAAATTACTACTTAGCCTCTTTCATTTCCTCAGCTAGAATCTTAAGGTAAGCAATACAGGAAAAACTTAAACTATAAAAACTTGCAGTGTTCCAAAAGTGTTGTGCTATGACTATTTTGGATTTCTTGGTTTACAGTTTGCACCAGCAGCACCTGTGGCACTGCTGTTTTCTTATGTTTTCTCCTGGCAACGCTGTCATCTAGATAAAATGCTACTGACAGTATGTGGGTAACTTGACTGGTTCTTGAGGTATTCTAAGTTGTTTACAAAATATTACAAACTTAATAGTTACTATGTTTACTTGAAACATAATAGTTACTATGTTTACTTGAAACATAATAGTTACTATG
Organism: Protopterus annectens; assembly: GCF_019279795.1. Taxonomy (NCBI): domain Eukaryota; kingdom Metazoa; phylum Chordata; order Ceratodontiformes; family Protopteridae; genus Protopterus; species Protopterus annectens. Next base: position 68,213,810 of record NC_056747.1, read on the forward strand.
TTTACTTGAAACATAATAGTTACTATGTTTACTTGAAACATAATAGTTACTATGTTTACTTGAAACATAATAGTATGATTACTTGAAACATAATAGTTACTATGTTTACTTGAAACATAATAGTTACTATGTTTACTCAACTTATAAAATCCAGTTTAAGACCTACAACCTAAAGAATACCACCAATGTAAAAATAGTTTGTGCCAAAGCGTTTGCCATTTACACTTCTTTAATAACCCCTATGGTTGCAGAGATATGAACATTTATTTAAAATGTTGTAACGTTATTTGATTTTATCAAAAAGCTTTGGCTCTGCCATTGAAAGTTACAGTGCAAACTAACAGAGCTCGATTTGAGGGAGTGAGTTAAGGTAATCAGTTAAGAAATAGCTTAAACTATGAGAGCTACCAGTGTTCTTTGACTGTTGTTCTCTATCTATTTTGGATGTTTTTACAGCTTACTTGCCCTGGGTCTGCTCTGCTTTTAAATCCAGAGGCTCTTAAGTTGATTGAGCCTTATGTAAATTTGACTTCAAAAGCTCCTCACAGCTGTATCTCATCTGCTTATAGTGGTGAAGACTAGAATATCCTACTAGGAAAGCCCTCAGCTTATACAGACAAAACTGTTACCCTGACATTCAGTATGTACCTAATGCTGTACCTAAAGTGTGAACCCTACTTTTTCCAGCTTGCACAGGAAGTGGTTCTACCACCAAACCCTTTCTGGGTCCAATGCACTATACATGAATTGAGTTCCAGAATATGCCTGCCTGGAATGGTTTAGGACTGTTTTGCTCTGTTGTGAATAAGAGAGGAACAGTTGGCCATTACTGAATTACTCCCACCATCGTTTTCTTGTTCAGCAGAATGCTGTCAAAGAAAAACTCTTGGGCATTAAATATGAAACTGTCACAGCATTTCTTCTGACTACTGTGCATATTTGTGCAATGCACAAGAGAGAAGAAAGAAGGAAGAGATTCTCTTAAGCCCTCTTTTAGGTCTGGGATCAGACTAGCTAAATAAAGTGCATTGAGGCAGCACTATCAGCTTATTATACTAGTCACTCCATGCATAATTCCTGTGGTTACTTTACTAGTTCCCAACCTCTAAGTAAGACTTACCTATGAGGCAGCTACAAGTAAGATGCATTTTCCCCAGCTGATTTAACTAGTTGCAGTAGACTTGCATTACTCATTGCAGAGTTGTCTGTTTTTAAATCCTTTTCTGCAATTTTCTGTTTTGGATTTTTTACTGATGTTACTGGGTTGACTTTTCACTGTTCCTTTCTTGCACTTAAACTACATCTGGATGATATACCTGTTATAGTACTATTTTCTGGTAGTGTACTTTTTTTACTTTTACTCTTTATAGTGAGTATAGTAGGTGTTGCACTGTATTTGCTACTTGAGAGAATTGCAAGTGTTTCCTGCCATTGAATTGATGCTTGCTGTTAAATGGATTTGCTTTTGTAAAGCTTTCATACAGTCTACTGTCTTTAGCAATTTTACTATTCTGATTGTTATCTTAGTTATTTGATATTTCACTGTTTCATTGTACTGTTCTGCTAGCACAATGTTTGGCATCTAGGCTGTTATTCCTCTTAAGACTGTTGTTACTGTAGGGAATTGCTACCTTGTCTATCGTTAAACTGTTTTCATGCTAATATTTTGTCTCTTAAGCAGTTGCTTTTGAGTTTAATTCTCCGCCTGCAAGCTATCATTGTTATTATTAGCTGTTTATGACATTAGCTCCTTCATTGTGCCTACCTAATTATTACCTTAATCTGTCCCATATCTTGTTAACTTACCTTACAAACTAAGCCAAACCATACCACTGGAGCAACTTACTACTAAATTAGACTCTGCAATTAATAATTACTATACCCAGCTTAACTCTAACCTTAAATAACTAACTACATTTACCACTATCACCTTAGCACTAAACTTTAAGCTGTATATTTCTTTGTGGTTATCTCCTATCGGTAAAAGCTATTTTATATATTCTTCAGCCTTTATTACACCAGTTGCTTGCTTAAGATCAAAACTGTTCCTTGTAATGTAGCCTTAATAAGGTTCCCCCTGATTACTCTATATGAAATGCTGAAAACATCAAAATGCTTTGGGTGGGAGGGTAGCCTAATGGTTAAGGTGTTTGCCTTACAAACACAAAGTACAGGATTTGAATCTCACAGAGGATAATTGGCTAGGCTTAAAATGGCTTGCAAGGGCAGTTAGCCTAGTACCAATCTATGAACCTAATCTCTCAACGTACGTCTACTTATTCATTTTGTTTCTTCTTTTTGTAAACCTACTTTAACCTATTTCTGAATTTCCTGTGTCAGTAATACATTATAAAACAACAAATTATATTTTATCATGGGTCTGATCATAGTTATAAATACATTCTTTAATACCGTTTGATTTCTAATTTCCATTATACCCTTTAGTAGGCCAGATTGTATTAAAAACTTAAACACCAGATTAATGAATGCCAACACTAAGAGCATGCAATCTGTATTCAAGAACATCCCTACCACATTTTTATGCTTTCTAGTCATTACTTTTAAAGTACAAAACTCCTTTACACAAGGGCCTCTGGCTGACAGGGTCTTCCTAGTTGAATTATGAAATGAATGAATGAATAAATGAATTATTTAAAACATGCTGAAAAAACAGCATATCCTCTTATGTATCCTTATTTAAGAAAAGTATGCAGAGAAGTACATTATGTGTCTGAGACTAACATACCCATAGCCTAATACCTAAATAATAAAACCATAGCTAAATAACAAACCCATAGCCTAACATGCTACATGGGTAAAACATGTGCTCGCGATATGTCATTGTTGTTTTACATAAACTCTCTGAATATCTCACTTCGTATGTCTCTCTCTGCACTAGGAAAACTGTGAACTGTAAGTTTATGGTATATATTGGTGGTGGTTAAGTTTATGTGTGCCTCTCATTTATTATAGTACTGTTATTTTTTTTTTTTGCATATCCTTATATTTCTGTTGAGTCTATTCCTGCTGTTGTAGTTGTTATGTTTCTGATGTAAATAGAACATTTAAATTTGTTTTACTTTATTTACTTTTTTGTATTTTATTCTTGTATCTAATTTAAATAATCTGTCTTCCGTCTGTAAACTGTCATTCTTATGGTATGAGTCTGAATGTTAAAATATCATGGACCGATATGCACTTTTTCCTCTGTGTTGATCTGTATGACAATAAAGTTTACTTTGACTTTAAACATCTGCCCCACACAGCTCTGACCACTTGGAGACATGGAAATATTAACAGCATGTCAGGCAAATATATTGATGTGACAATATGACAACTGTGAACAGAGGTAATCCAAAAAACTCTAGTCAGGTCTTGATTAACAAGAAACAGAGTATAAAGCATTAGTCTAGATAAAAATCACTTTAGCTAGCAGATCTAGTGGACTCTTTCTCTGATGCCTTCTCTTTGGGAAGAATAAAGATGCCTTGTTGAACTTTCAAGTAGTTTATTCAGTTAAGTAGGTAGATGGATGAATGTTTTTGTTCTAATACATTACATTCAACAGATGAGTTATATAAAGGGAGTTACAGACAATGGTGGGAGGGTCTAGGGGAGCTGACTGGAACAAAATCTACTACCAAATCCCCAGCAACATCATGTGCAACTGCATGTATATTGCTGTCTTTCCACACATGATGTCAGAGCTTCTTAGGGTGCTTTCTACAACCACCAAATCCAGTGTGTCACTTTACCACTCCCACCCCGGTACTCAGCTAAACAGACTTCACCCCCCTCCCTTTTGCAAATTCCTGGATCCGCCACTGTCACATGGATTTTAGGTGACCAGATATGTACAGCCCCTTTCAAAATCTGTTTCACTTGTGGCAGGTTAAAAAGGGGGGATGAAAATGCAGACAAGCAAAGATAGCTGACAGATTAATCTTAAGAGAAGAATTAAAAAGGCCAGAGGATAATAACTCACGCAAATACTGTAGAACAAAAGGTTTCTGACCATAAAAAGGCTCTGTTTCTTGTCTTGGCTCCATCTAGAAAACTATTTCCACTTACCTATATATGATTGTTTAGTAGCAGTCTTCTTTACACCCTTTAATACCAGCTACTAATCTACCAAAAAAAGCTACGTAAAAGGTATTTAAAATTCTATCATCTAAGAAGTCAATTGAAAAAGTTGAAGGTTGGGGTGCATCAAACAACCCCTGTCCACCCTGTCCAGTGTGAGTAAGAAAATTCTGTGAAGAAGTTTGTGGCAATTGTCCTTAGCAATTTTCTAAAGAAGGGAGAACTACTGTTGCCTGGACCAAAAAGGAGTTAATATAATTATTTTTATGGAGTCCTTCTGTATCTTTAGAAATCTGGCTTTCAGAGGAAAGTTGAAAAGGATATAGTAGCATTCCTGTCCATGGGAATGAAAAGGCATTTCTCTTCTAAGCCTCTGTGTAAGGAGTGCTGCAGTAGAAATCCCATAACAGTCTATTGTAGCTGGAGGCAAATAGATCTACTTGAGGAATTCCCCACAGATGGAACAATTCCTGGAACACTTCCAATTGCAACTTCATTTGTGAAGTTCTGTTCTGATCCTACTCAGCTTGTCTGTAATACTGCATTTCTCTGTTGGAATGTAGCTAGCCTGGAGGGCCAGATTGCTCTTCTGTGTTGCCATAATTTGTCTGCAAAGGGGTTATTAGCCAGTTCCCCCATTTGTTTATGTACCACATCACAATGGTGATGTCTGTGATTGCTAACAGAGGGCCTGGAGTCCAACGATATTTCAGAGATTTGAGATCATTAATTTGTCTTGCTTGTTACAGAAACCTTGGACTTTTGCTCCTTTAGGCAAAGCTCCCCAAGCAAAGTCTGAAGCATCTGTAGTTACAGACTGACTAGGGGGTGGAAGGGAAAAGAGAGACCTGGGTTGAGAAACAGTTCATTCACCCACAAAAAAAAACTGATTTTTCACAAACCACAGTACTAGAATCTGAAATGAAAGGGGTGCAGGTTTTGGGGAAAACTGATCTGATGAACTACTGAATTTTTCTCATATGAAGTATGGCCAAATCACGAGAATAGAAGATATCTTGAAGCACAAAATTCTGAAATATCCCTTTGTAGATGTCTGAGTCTGACTAGAAAATAAATATATGACAAAAAAAGCTCAAGAAGGCAAACAAAGTTAGGAAAATGTATGTAGCCAAACAAATAAAGAAAAATTCCTGTTCAAGGACCACAAAACAAAATAAAACAAAAAAAAAATATTAAATGCTGCTAGCTTTCACACAAAGGTGCTTCATCAGATATTTACAACATAACACTTTAACATTTAATAAACTTTTATCCAAGTCACATGATCTTAATTAACCGGTACTTATCACCTAAATTGCTTCATTTGTAACACACTGGTTTGATGGAAATACATCCCCTTAACTCTGAATAATTCTCAGCCCTAAACCTTGATTTCCAGACATGCTCTGTGCATTCTGTTTTAGATTTTAAGTCCCCTTCTGTCAAATTTGGATTCACTTTATAACCTCGAAACACTGAAATATCGAATTTCAGTATCTCGAGACTATAAAACCGAATCCACAAAACACCGACAAACAAAAACAGCGAAACCACATAACCAAAAACACCGCACACACTACACTTAACATACAACACAACACCCACATCACAACATAAACAAAAAAACAACACACATACACAACTCACACACACATAAGCAGGGGGCCAAGCCCCTGCACCCTATGGGGCTGCGCCCACACCCCCTACTTATATATACTAACTCCGAGATCGCACAAACACAACACAAAAGCTCACTCACACACGCACATTCTCCAATCCCTCACACACACTCTAGCTCCCACTCAAAACCCTTACAAAACACTCACTTACCTGACATAACACCTACATCCACACATGGCACCGCGCACCACCAAAACACAAACTCGGACATTACATAGTGTAACTTCATAACCGCAAATTTGACATATTTTCGAGATATATTCAAATTCGCGATTATGAACATTTGCTATTTGTAACATTCGACTTTATAGCTTCGAGATACTGAAATTCAACATTTCAATATTTCGATGTTATAAAGTGAACCCGTCAAATTCACATAAGTTGTTTGTAAAACTGCATATTTAAAAGAATTTGTGCTGTCAGTGGCTGTTATATGTTTGTAAAGTGCATTTGTGTCAATGGCCCTTCGTACATCAAACAGATATTCACATACCACATGCCACTTTTGACTTATTTATTTTATTTGTATTTGTTTTGCAGGGTAGAGCATTGACCTCCATGGACCTTTTGACTTGCTCAGAGTCACACAGTTAGATGATGCAGACTGAGCGAATCGAACCTCGTACCTCTGGAGCACAAGAAACAGCTCGTAAACAAATGACTTAGAAGACCACTTAAAAATATATGCAAAAATAGCCACAAAGCATGGTAGAGTATTGGCAAAAAGTGCAGTCACCTAGCTTATAACAACTTAAATTGAAATAACAGGTGATTCTTGGATGGGGGAGGGTCATGCGAGTGTGTACGGCCCACTTTGTACCAGAGTAGGAGACTGCTACATATGCTGATGTTGTCATTAGTGTACATTCAGCTGCTTCTGGGTAAGAACTTGACATCAAGCCTGTCCTGATATGAAACATTCCTTGTTTATTTTACCTGTACCCTGCTGTTCCTGTAGCCTTGTACATTTGGGTTTCTGTATTTAGTCTTACTTTTCCTTTAAAGGACAACTCCACTGTCCCATGCCCTTTGCTTAGTTTTTATGTCAGTAATAACAGCTTTACTTAGTAAAACACTACAAAGCACTGACTACTTCTTAATTCATCTGTTTCCTATCACAAGCAATAAAAGAGAGTTAGCATCCCATCATGGTTTTGCAACCAGAATATTATTTTTTTTCTATGACTGTATTTATCTTAGTCCTCATGAAATATGATTGACACTTGTGCTGCTGACTAGGTACTAAAGTGCAGAAGGAAGCATGCCAGAAAACAGGTTTCTGCAGTCTTTTTTTTTTTAAACAAGAAACATCTTTATTAAATTATTACGTATGACATAGGCAATCGTACATTTGTAAAAATGAAAACAAGAAACCATATTGACATCATTTTAGTTGTACACATTATATATCAAAAACCATATTGACATAAATTTAGTTGCAAACATTATACATCACTTATAATAGAGTCAGTCATTGTCAGTCAGACATTAAATAGCTCATTCAAATCCTGCCTTCTTTTAAACCTTTCTCATCCTCTGCATGTATTGTTCCCAAAATTTACATTTTTTTCTATGTAATTTGCTCCTAACCTTTTTAAACAATCCTAATTCCAGTTGTTTTATCTCTTTCACTATACTCACTACTTCTAGCACAGTTGGTTTAGACTATGATTTCCATTTTCTAGTAATTACTTTTTTGGCAGTCACCATAATTAGACACAGGAAGGCCTTCCTATGGCTAGGCAATTCCGATTCTGTATTATACCTCAAAAAAAGTATTTCCATAGTTACACCAATTTGCTTACACATATCTCTGACAAAGAAGTCTGCAAGGAATCTTTAAAGTCTGCTGACTCATTCCACTCCCAGAAAATATGTTCCCAATTACCTCTTTTTTCACTATCACACTTCCAACGTTTGCTGTCTACCTCAAGAAAAATTCTACCTATGTAAACACTTCCAAGAAAAGATCCTAAAATGTTCTAGACTTTGGTGCATATTCTGGATAAATTCATATATCCCCCATTGTTTCTTTGTGAATTACTTATCCAGTCTCTCTTCCCAATCATTTCTAACTTCCTCTGATTGATTCTTATAGTTATCATACAATATTTTGTATGCTCTATTAATTATTAATTTTTAATAGTTACTTCTGTTCTAAATCATACTAAAATTCTACCAGTCCTGGTCTTTCTCTTAGGAGCCCTCTATTTCTTTCTCTTAGCCTACACTCTGATATCAGTCCTTGATAGGGAAGGCAATCTCTAGCCTGCAGTCCAAATACATTTTTGGCCTCTTCCCATTTTTTTACCTTTCCCTCTCTAATTATTTATTGTCAATATCTTGGTTCTTTTGCTAGTTTCCTCCAATAAATTTCAGCCCGGTCTTGTCTAGTCTCTGTACCCCTAATTGCAGCTAGCCCTATCGGCCGAATCTTCTTTCTCCATTCCCATGTTGGCTAAGTTATTTGAATACTATCTCTACTTTATGAATATAATATTCTGTATAGTTATTGTTAGTCTCCTTTAGGATCAGGTTTCTGAAGTCTTGAGCTTTGAGCTTTTGGTCACATATGAGCGAGCAGTCCAAGTGCAGGAATGAAATATGACATATTAGCCGATCCTATGGGGGATGAGAATGGATTCGCTATGTAAATTATTATCAGGCTGACTTAATAAAAGCCTATAATTCTGATATTTTGTCTGGAAGTGATCTGAATGAGCTTTGAAATGTGTTTTAGCAACTAACAAGAAACACAAATTATACTGAAATAGCCAAGAAAAAATAATGACACCTTAAAAAAATGTAGACACAAAACAGCTGAAATCATGCTGTCTATATCTTGTGATATTTTAAGGACCAAAAGTACATTAATTGAGAAAAATTGGCTGAGAAAAAAAAATCATATCATAAAACCTTAACTATGGCTCAGGCGATCCGTGTTTGATTAATGCTTCTGGTGAGTGCTGGACAGACAGAAAGGGATGGGAATGCCCATCCTTGGTGGTATGATGTTCATCGATGATGTTCTCTAAGTGGGGAGTGTGGTCCAAAGAGGGGGACCTGCCTTCACATGTAGTGAATGACTATGGGAGGCAGAGAATGGAGTCGGAAGGCCATATAAAAGAAACTCTCCCCAGATGGTGCAAAGATGGCTGACCCCCCCCCCCCAAGAATCCCTTAGATTCCATTACCTTCCCAATTAATTTCAGAGTAAGACCAGGGGATAGAAGATTAGCTGGTAGACCAAGCATGGATGTGGGGCACTGGGGAGCTGGGCCATTTGAATAATGTTAAGGAGGAACAAAAAAATTTAAAAAATTCATATCTGTATGACAGGACCTCATATGTCAATTTTTGCTACAACATTTTAAAATTATACTACCCATCGAGTGTGACAGGGAGAGGGTTAGTACTGTGTAAAATATCAATTAGAATGGATACAGTTGTGCAGTATTTGTTTTACTTTACTTTATTCACAAGTAGATGGCATGAGCCACTGTGACTTTTAGCCATGCATGAAATACTTACAGACAAAAAACAATTATACCAGAGCATACTCATAGGATATTAATATGTGACACATTTGGGAGAATAAAAATATAATGGCTTATTATTTACGTAATAGATGGATACCAAGTCTATATTGCAATTTGTGAAGTCTAGTATGGATGTCCTGATACACAGCTTACATATGCAGCTCAGATGAGATGGATATGTTTATTATACTTTATTTAAATGGGGGTATGAGTATTACACTATATTTGCTTGATGAAAGAAAGAGACAATAAGTCCAGTCGTCCATTTTAAATGCTTTAACATTCTACCTCTCCTCCAGCCCTGTCTTCTTCTTTATCTTTCCCCACCTTCCTCATGCCCTCTTGAACGTCTCTGTTTATTTCAGAAGCTCTATCATACATTCAGTTAGTCACTTTCATGGGTCCATACCCCTTTTTGTTATAAAATACTTTGTTATCCATGAAGTAATGAATCTCTAAAACCTGCTGTTGGTTCCCCCTCTGTCCCCATCTGTCCTTCCTGTTCAGAATTCCTCCTTTGCTTTTCACTGCCATGATCTCATGCACCGACATCATGTCCCCTCCTCTCTCCTCTGGTTTAATGGAAGAAGACCTATAGCTGTTCTAACCTTTTGTTGTACTTCATCTGCATCCCACAGCTCTTCTCCTCTGCATTCCTTCCACCAGCCTGATGTCTTTTTCCTTATCTGGTTTCCTGAGTTGCACACAAGTAGTGAAGTGAAGGACCAGATGAGAAGGCAAGAAATGTGGAAAATGCATAAATATAGTTGCAAGTATAGAAAACTTCTGGAAGGACCTCATGTTGATTGGGATTGAATGCAGGAAGGGTTAGGCAGAGGCAAATTCAATCCAAGAGGTGAAAGGTTAATATTGGTGGCCCAAGATAGTGGGCTACATACACACTGGTTTACAAAGTCAATTGAACATGTGGGAGAAACAGACAAATGTAGATTTCGTAAAACTGAACTGGAAACAGTCGCACACCTCTGGTGGTATATATATGGTGATATACTAATGACAGAAGGACTGTATACTGAAAGGAATAATAATGTGTGTTGCACTGGGGATTGTGCAAACATTATGGTATTGAAGTGGCTGAAAAGCACTGGAAACATGAGCCACAAAGCATCATTCAAAATGATGAAGTTTATATCACATGGGATCACCCATTACCAACAGTTCAAAAGACAGATGGTAGAAAACCGGAAATAGTGGTCCATAAAAAGAAGACAAAAATAGCATTGATCATTGAAATGACTACAGTGTGTTGTGTACAGAGAGACACAAAGTCATAAAATATCAGGATCTGCAGGCAGAAACAAGAGCAAGAGCAATGTGGAAGAAAGATACCCACACAGTTCCAATAGTAGCAGGAGCAATGGGTCTTATAAAAAAGAATATACAGTCATATTTAGATATGTTACCAATCCATGTAACCCCATATGAATTGCAGAAGGAGTCTTTACTGGGCACATTGCGGGTACTGTGAAGAGCATTTCCTGGCTAACATCAAAGACTGAAACAATACTAATTTCATGAACTGTAATCGTACTTTGACTTAGGAATGGGGTCCATTCCTGTCATGGTATTAAAAACCCAAAAGACTTGCAGAAATTAAAAAAGTAGTGAATTACTGTTATACTATTTAATAGTTGACTGTCATGTGCATATGGAAGTCTCAAGGGGATAAGATTTGAGTGCAGACTTAGAGGAAGATATGGTTGTATATTTACTTATCTGGTGCTGGTGAGGAGTGAAAGAGCTTATATGTAGAGATGAAAAAGACCTTTGATAATATTTGTAGGTAAGGGGTGCCAGAAGTACGTAAAGTATGTTTGTGAGAATGTAGAGAAGTCTTTTGAATTTCATGTATTTAAACAATGGTTTTATCGAATGAGAACCTAAGTTTAATGTTTGATGATTAGCTTGGTAGTTTAATGTTTGATGATTAGCTTGGTAGTTTAGTTTAATGTTTGATAATTAAATTTATGATTAGTTTGAGATTAATTTGATTAGCTTGATTAGCTTTTAGATTAGCTTGGTAGTTTAATGTTTGATGATTAGCTTTTTAGTTTAATGTTTGATGATTGGTATGTGTGATGATTATGATAGTAGTTTAAGTTTAAATGTGTGATGATTAGCTTGGTAGTTTAATGTTTGATGATTAGCTTGGTAGTTTAATGTTTGATGATTAGCTTGGTAGTTTAATGTTTGATGATTAGCTTGGTAGTTTAATGTTTGATGATTAGCTTGGTGAACTATTTGCAGTTATTTGGATTTTAACCCTGTGATACAATGTTATTTATTTCTGAGTGCTCTGTGCATAATCCAGAAATTTTGTTAAATAAATCTGCAGATTTCTTGCAGATTTCTTTAAGAAGTATTATTTAGTAGAGGTTGTGCATAATGTAGGATGGGAAAGAAAGCATTTTGTTTAATAGATGATGTGATTCTTGGGTTATATGATAATAGATGCTGTAGCAGATTTTTTCTATGTCTTTTTTGTCCATAATGCCAGCCCAGATGTCAGTTCTTACTTATTTATCCAACCCATTTTTTTCTCCTTGGATGAAAACTGATCACTAAAGACCATCATGCAGCCATTATGGGTTTTACATGTCCAAGCATCACATCTCTGCAGTGGCCTCATAAGCTGGAGATGCATAGTATTGCCACTTTGATATGCTTACTTCTGCATATACAATTAAACCTGACTACTTAATTGATGTACTGGTTTGCAGGTATGTATCTCAGCCTTGCATCCGACATTTGCTGTGACACCCATTCGTCCCTCTGTGTCAGTAACCCAGTTTAGCTAAAGTTTAACTATTAGCTGACAGACATTTAAATATGTAGGTGCTAACTTTTAATGTAGAATAATTTAATGTTTGACTGAGGGTAGTATGTTGCTAAGATTTCACCAGCGACTGCTTTATCCTGTATGTGTAACAGAGCACTGCATGTCTTATTTTTCCAGGTTGGCAGTTTAGTACCTTCTATAATGATTTTGTTTTGATTTTTCTAGGAGTCAATGCTGTTTTGTGTATTCTGCATTAACTTTGTCAGCCACTTATTTGAGTTAATTCCTAAGGATACAGCGTTCTTCATCAAGAAGGAAGACTTTACATTTTCTTTACTTATGCCAGGGTCTATTGCTACTGTTTTTCTCAGATGCAATTGTCATGAAAGCGAAGACCTTTTTAATTATTTCGTACTCAATGGGAAATAATTTAATCTGCCGTATGTTTAGGAAAGTGCATCCTATACTTTGATTTGTGACAGTATTTTTTGCATGTATTTCCAGTCATTGTTATGTCTTTAAGGATGATTTGATTTAAATAGTTTTCTCAGGAAGCTGAAAGTTGGTAGTGGCACTTGGAGACATGTTCATCAAAACATACCTAAAAACAAATTCCAGTGTCATGGCATAGAGGGATAAAGCACTGACTGCAGCCCAAGCAATGCAGGCTTGATTAGAAAGTCAGGTGTCCAAGATGGTGGCAGGGGAGTATTACTGGCCCATCTTGGGGAAGGAGGGTTCACACTCAGGAGAACTTTGCAGATGTTCTCCATTGTAAGTCTGCCCAAGGATGTCATTGGTGTGTGGGAAAGCAAATAGTCAGCTAAGGGAACCAAAACATTTGCTAAAACAGAAGCACACCAAAACACTATAATGCCTGATTTTCTCTGTTTTGCTGTATCATAATAGCTGCAGGTATTCTTCCAACTAATCTAAAGAGGGACAAGGTCCATATCTAATTTATTTCAGTAAGGAAAGATAACCAATAAACAACCTGAGAAATTTTGATCTTTTCAGAAAGGTTGGATGACCTTTAGGTGGAAGGTACTTGCAAGTATGGGACTGCTATAATTTATTAGGATGCAGGTTAAACATGTTTTGCTTGGTATTTTCTATGTCAAGTTCTGTAACTTTGGAAGGTGCTACCATAATATGTCTGGGAATGTTCCATATTGACCTGTTTTAAACATTTTGTGCTCATTTTAAGTGATTTAAGCAATTTGAATTGTTACTCTAGACTAATGCCTAGCAGTTACTAAAGCAAATTAAGGCTATAAGCTGCTAACAAGCTTTGACCAGTGGTCTTGGGACTGGTGTTTGGCTCTTTCCACATCCACCTGCATACTGTGTGGCTCTGAGCAAATCACTCAGGCAGAGATTGCTCTGAGGTCTCCTCCTTGCAAAGGACCACTTCTATCATGTGGGCATACCTGGCTAATAGATGAATAAAATAAATGGTCTGCATTTGTAAGATGTCATTGCATTCACTTGCTTTATATTACTAACATTTTTTATTGTGGTGCTGAGTTAATACGTATTAAGTGGAAGTTTTCACTTTCTGTTTATTATCGTTGTAGATGACATTTCTAAAATAGACGTATTCCCTTGGTTTTTCGCAGTATATACATGTAGTGGTCTGCCTGGATGTACAAATATGGGTATATATGTCCATTTGTCAACATGTGTGTGCATACTGGTGTACCGCCAAGCCTTTGCCACTATACATATATTAACGATGTCATTTTTTAAATACCGTTACTGAATTATCACTTGTGACATAGGCAAATTTACATTTATATAAAAGTAATCAAACTGCATTAACAACTTCACGTTTACAAACATAATACTTCACATATATTGCTATATATCATGTAACCTAAGCAACATTACATAAGTTATTCAATTTATACCCCTTACTTTAAATAAGAAGCATCTTTATTAAATCATTACTTACAACATAGGCAGTCATACATTTATATACATGAAAACAAACCACACCAACACAATCCTAGTTGCAAGCATTTTACATCACAATCCATAATGACACACTCACAGTTGCATACATCATACATCATACATCACTTATAATCTACCCAATCACTTTCAGTCAAATATTACATAGCTCATTTAAGTCCTGCCTTCTTTTAAACCTCATTTCTCCTCTCTATCTATTAGGTTCATAGGTGTGTACTAGGCTAATGGCCTTGGAGCCTTTACAAGCTAAGCCCATACAAGTGCCCTGGCATTGTGCTGCCTGATGTTAGTTCCCAGTGCCTTTATCAAGTAGAGCCACTGGAGTGATCCCCAGGGTTAACTTTCTGTTACCCATCCACTCATCAAGATTTATCTTGAAGATGGACAGCGAGGTGCCCTGCTTGACATGTATGGGAAGTCTATTCCAGAGCATGGGCAGTCTCTGGGTGAGGAACCTGTCCCTCCAGCATGTTCTGTTGATTGTGGTAATGAGGTTGAGGTCTCTGGAGCATGTGGTGTGATGGGATTGGGATTTCTTTAGATGTAGCATTTCTAACAGAGCTGGGTCAGACATGGCTTTGTATGTCAAACAAAGATTGCCTCTGAGTAGGTGATATGAGGCAGAGAATAGCTGGAATCTTTTGAGTTTGTCCATGTAGGACATGTGTTTAAGGCCTAGGATCCTCTTCGTGAGGTACTTTGGTGGCCTTTCCAGCTGTTGCAGGTGTTTAGTGAGGTACATACCAAATGGGACATTGTACTCAATGACTGGCCAAATGAGGGAAGAGTAGAGGGAGATAATGACCACTTTCTTCCTGGATGCAAAACCCTTAGTAATGAGATGTGCCACATAGAAGGACTTTCTGACCACAGTGGCAATGTGGTGGTCGAAGAAGAGGTTGCTGTCAACCTGCATCCCCAAACCTGTTATAATGCCTTCAGTGTTCAGTGGTCTCCCATCGATGTCGTAATTAGTGGGAACTGAGTTTTTACCAAAGGGGATGACGGCACATTTTTCAGCATTAAGCTTAAGGCCATGGTTTCAATACCAGTCATTGGTCTCAGTTAGGCCTTTCTTTAGGATGTCTGCATCACTTGGGGAGGTAATAATGGATCCCAGCTTGCAGTCATCTGTGAACTTGGTCAGCCAGAGTCCCTTTGTGTTGGCCAGGACTTGTGAGAAGTAGATGTCGAACAGGAGAGGACCCAGGACCAATCCCTGTGGGACTCCACTCATGACTCTTTGGCAGTCTGACTTGGGGTCTACTACTTTCACGCTGTGTGTTCTATCTGTGAGCCATTTTTTTGCAACCCACCTAGTGATATAAGGGTTGATGCCTAGTTTGGTGAGTTTATCAATAATTCCCGAGTGAGGAATGCTATCAAAGGCCTTGGCCAGATCGAGGTAGGCTGTATGCACAGCCTTACTTTCATCCACAGCCCTAGTGACTGACTCAAAGAAGTCAACCAGGTTGAGCAGGCATGATCTCCCTTTCACAAAGCCAAATTGTGTGGGGTCTAGAGTTTGGAGATTTCCTATATCTTTGTTAATCAGGTCCATGATGTTGCACTCCATAGCTTTACATATCAGACTTATCAGGCTAATGGGGCAATAATTCCCAGGGTCTGTAGTTGCTCCCCTTCTATGTAGATGGATGACTGTAGCAGTGCACCATTCAGTAGGGACAAAGCCTGAGGTGAGGCTGTGACTGAACAGGGCACACAGATGTGGTGCCAGTTCACTTTGCAGTTCATGTAGAACACAGAGAGGTGTATTATTGAGTGCCATGGAAGTTGTATTCTTGGTCTTGAACAATGCAGCTTTAACGTGTGCTGCAGTAATGCTGGGTGCCTGGCAGTCTTCTGGTATTGTGATTGGCCCTTTGGGGGCGGTAATGTTGACACTGAATCTGTCAGCAGTATGTTGGCAATATCTGTTGGGTTATTCCCACAATTCCCATTTTTCATAATCAGTCTGCTCCTACCCTTTTCTAAAGATTTCAGTTCCAGTTGTTTTATCTCTGTTACTATATTCACTACTTCTATTAAAGTTGGTTTAGATTTTGATTTCCATTTTCTAGTAATTGTTTTTTTGACAGCCACCTTAATTAGACACAGGAAGACCTTACATTGTCTAGGCAATTCTGATTCTGTATCATATCTCAGAAAAATCATCTCTTTCATCACACCAATCTACCCACCCAGCATCTCTGACAGTGTATATGACAGGGAGTCCTTAAAGCCCACCAACTCACCACACTCCCAGAAAATATGTTTCCAATTACCTCTTGTTATTCTTCTTAAAGGCTTGTCCCCAAAATCTCAGTCTCTCTTTGTTTCTTGAGCTTCGCCCCCTGTTTCATCATCATCCATTTCCAGTTTGAATTATAGTTTTCTGCTTGTGCTATGTATAGAAGCCTTAACTGTGTAGCTCTAAAATACACCTTCAAATCAGGTATTCCCATTCCAAACTGTTCTACTGGAAGAATCAGCTTATCCCACTTGACTCTTGCCGTCTTCCCCTCCCAGATAAAGTCCTTCAACTCTTTACTAATTGCTATCCACAACTTCTCCTCTGGTTAATAAAAATATATCTGACCTGTATTAAACTAAAGGGACTAAAAATATTTTAACTGCTTGTATCATACTAGATATATCGATATAACAAAGCTTCCATTTGCTTAGTTTTTGTATTATCTTTTGTTTAGTCTCTTCCCACATATCCTTACCTACCACACCAGTATAATTTTGAATCCATACTCCTAAATAATTCATTTTATCATGTCTCCATAAATATGGTTATTGCTAAACAAATTCATATGTGGGTACATCATTTACTGTTATTTCCTTTCTTTTAGTTTCATTAATTTTGCATCTCGAAAAGATGGAACTGTCTCAAAATGTTCCGCAACCCTGGAATGTCTCTTTCTGGTTTTGTCAGGAATAAAAGTAAATCATCTGCAAATGGAGACAGCTTTTCTTAACTACCATATCAATTATATATTTAACTTTTTAGTCCCTTATTTTCTTTGACAAGGGATCTAATTATAATGCAAATAACAAAGGGGAAAGAGGAAACCCCTGCCTGGTTCCTCTGCTTAAGCAAAAATTATCAGAGAGGACTCCACCCACCGAAAAAACTATTAGTGATTTTTAGCAATCAAATAGAGAGAGAGAGAGAGAGTCAGTTCATGGAAGAAAAAGTCATTGCATTTGAAATAAATCATTTGGGTAGTATAGAAAAGACATTTGCTGAGCTGTCAGCAAAATGGGCATCAATATATTTATGTTTAGTTAATTTCAGCAATTAAAGAAAATTGAACTTCTCAGCATATGTATAAAACAGAATGGCTGGTATGTAAATGTCTGGTTTTGTTTACATTTTTGCTGTGCAATGTTTAAACAAACATGGGGAGTTCTGCTCTTGGGATTTATATTGTATCCAGCTGCTTAGGAAGAGAGCTCAAATGAAATGCATGCAATCACGTGCTCTGGAGAAATACATAAAGAGTAACAAAATAAATTTGTCTACTGCATCAGTAAGTTTAGAGAAACAAAATTTTAAGTGTGTCATTAATGAATTTATTGCTCTACATAATCCTGTTTATATCACGAGCCCATGGCATATATTCATGGCACTTCAGCAAACCTTCATAATGCTGTAAAGCTTCATTAAGGATTTTGAAATTAAATTAAATTAACTGAAACTTGAGTCATCGACTCTAATGGATATAAAACGTCTGCATGGAGACTCCCAGAGTACCCTAGAAGCTCATACATGTAGAGGGAAAGCCTCCATACCCACAAATTACTTATAACCTACTCTGAAGTCAAGGCACCTTGGAGAAGGTTATATTTTCCTATGCTGCTTTTTAATATGTATAAAACATTCATTACAACTTTTTTTGCTGAGCATCACTTCATTTTACTTTTCTTTGAAAGCTCATCACATTGTAAATTTCTCATGAAATGTGGTGTGTGTCAGGTCTGAAGACTTTACCTATTCAAGTGACATGTAATTTACTCTACAACCACTTTAAAGTTTTATTGAATCAGAATTTCCAAAAGCAATGTTTTCCTTAAGTTTGTCTTTTTAATTTTAGCTGGAAAACTAAATCACATTTTTTTAAGTTATTTGGTCTCAGAACACAGCATCAAGTAGGTACCCCCCACCACTGATATTCTAATTTTGAATTGGTTCTAATTGTATGTTTGAGGACATATGTGCAATCCTCAGAACTGAGAGAATTTAAGTGATTACAGGCAATATATGCTAAGTCTGGTAATAATGAATCTCAGAGAATTCCCTCTTATCTGACATATACCAATTTCATTGCTAGTTTACAAAATAGTATGGGTGTGTAACCACCTTTACCTTATTTGGAGATAGACTTGTCTCATCAAAAAAACACTTTTTTTATCTAACATCTAGTTTTACCCTTCACTGGTTCCAAGACTTTCATTTTCGATTCTCAAGCCTCTAATATGGTACCAGTTATGAATAGTGGGCCAGGTTCTGGAGGGTTTGGCTGGGGGGAGGGGGTATCACATCATTTGAGCATTTACAGGATGTAACATAAAATTATTTCATAGAACAAAGAGCCTGATCTGCAAAACAGTCATGTTTGTTTTTCCTTGGGGGGAGGGGGCATCACTGAATCTATTTCTGTTATTTCTGATATTTCTATATCACCTCAGATGATAACTAAGTCCAGCCACACCAAAACAAGCTTTATACTGTGCAACTACAGTTCAGAGTTATATTCACCAGCTCCCCAGCATTTCAATTACCTCAGACTGAGACCAGTGTACTCCAGTGGAGTCATACCAACAACATGTACAACTTGACCAAAATTATATTGCATACACATACATACAATATTTTTATAGAATTTGGGCACATGATAATCCTGCAGCACCAAATTTCTCCCTTCCCAGTTGTATGATATTCTGCTACCAGATAGTCAAAAACTAACAAAACAACACATCTTAGTATTTACCCTTAAAATAATCTAACCTTTACATATTTAAATGGTAGCAGTTAAGTACTCACACATCATAAAGCAGAGACAGCACAGATGCAGGTACGAGTAAAATGCATAAACCCTTATGCTGATTATTAAAACATTGACCACAAGCATTCAACATTAAATTAATTAACTTAAAATTAGTTCTTTATTTGAAATAAATAAGGTAAAGTTTTTTTAAAATTTTTAAATAAATATGCAACCAGAAAAAATATTTAACATATGAACTAAAAACTGTCTGCATTGGTCTAATGATGTACTGTGCCATTACTGTTTCTGGCTTAAGTCCAAAATACCATTTTTAGATTTCTTAAAGGCTGTGTAATACAGCTTGTGGTCTATCTCCAAGACTATCCTCCAGATGCTCCCCTAACTTCTATATTTTTTTTTCAATTAACAGTTAGCTCTTCCATTATAAGTCACCAAGCAAGATTTCTAGTGCCTCTAATCCACATTTTAGAAACTGCCTTTCTAGTTCTACAGTTACATACTACTGAAAGGGTGGAAAAGTCCCAACAAACTACTGTCCAAAAAAAGACATCAGCATCATATGACTTAGTGCAACAGCTTCCAATTAGTATTAGACTTACTTCTACAAAGATTTGCACAGTGAAGATACAGTGATGTGATTTTTTTCATATTGCATTACATTTTTCACATAAATAAATGCACACTTTATTTATATATGTGGGCATATTTAAAATAATCTAAATGTTATAAGATTAACATCAAGAATATTAGCACCAAAAATATCTAAACACAAAATATCATCCGTTTTTACAGGGAGTAAGCTCCTCTTCTCTCCCTATGCCTTCTGCTAATTATATATACCAAATCCAAGGTCACACAACAGTGAGGAAAGAAATAAATCCTTCCCTAGTAACTTTGATTTTGTCAATATTTTGTATTTATATATTTTTGAGTTTTAATATTTTGGGGATTAGATAAATTTGTCAGTATTTTTGCTGTTAATATTATGCTGTTCATTTTAAGTATACTCATATATATATATATATATATATATATATATATATATATATATATATATATATATATACACACACACACATACACACATATATAGCATTTACCTTGAAAATGTTGAAAAGCATCCCTTCAAAACTTGGATGGTAGAATGGGCTATCTAGGCTTCTGTAACATAGATTGTAGCACTAGTCAAATCCACTTTAGTAATTGCCAGTGTGTATTTGCACATCTGAGGTCAAAAGTTTTGATTGGAGATCACACTACAGTGGGATTGGGAAATATACCCTTTTCCTCACTGTAGTGCAATCTCAGATTTTGTATATATAATATGCAGAGGGGGTTCAGGGAGACTTGTCCCACTGCAAAGGATTAGTTGAACATCACAAGATGTTCATGTCAACCTGGTAATGTTGAAAATGTCAAAGTGCAACGTTGTAACTTTACTGGTGTCAGCAATTGGTGTAGAAGTTATTTTTAATTTCGACATAGAGGTTCAGTGTTGTGGCTATTCAAAGGGATGCCTTTCAACATTTTCAAGGTAAGCCTCTATATATATATATATATATATATATATATATATATATATATATATATACACACACACACACACACACACACACACACACACACACACACACACACACACACACACACACACACACACACACACACATACACAGAGCTACAGATTTGTTTTAAATATTGCAAAATTACGGAACATAGTTTCTTAATTTAAAACAGTTCACTTTTCACATAATTTACCTTAAAGAACAATACAAAGGCCAGCAATCATGCTTTGACTCAGCCATCTTACATCACCAACTTTAATAAAAATGCAATATAAACTTTAGATTGTAAACCACTTTAGAATACATATGTAGTGCATGGAGTGCTGTAATTACTCTCTGAATTCAGGAAAAGATAACTTTGTTAAACACCTCTCTGTAAGAAAGGTACCATCACTAGACTCATAAGCTTGATATTAGCTGATATTTTTTTATATTCTTCATTTAACTGTCATGTTTTCATTAGCTGTCATATCTTTACAAATCTATGTATTTTCATTTACTACTCTATGTATGTACATTATTTTTTGATTAACTGTATCTGTACGTATATTTATTATGTAAATCTTGTATAACTACCTTCTCCTCATTCTCTAAAATGGCGCATTTCTCCCTGGGCTGCTGCTGAAAATGGGACTTTTGCCCAGTCAGATGTTACCAGTAAACAAAAGCAATAAACAAGCAAACAAATAAATAAATAAAAGTTTTGTTGCGCACCCCTTGGTCCTGTTAAGCTCTTCCCCATGCTAACGAGTAACAGCAGCCATTGCTGGTACCACGGAACAATGGCAATAAGAAGCTGAACAGCTTTGAAAGCTGCTATATATTTATTAAATACAGAAAGAAAGCGTGGAGCTTTCAAAGCCCTTTGTTTTTCAATGAGACATTTCACTTTTAACTGTTGTCTCCATGGCAGTGCTATGTTTTTCAGTTTTCACAGCAATAAAGTAGGTTGGGCTCCAACACTTTTTTTTTCTAGCTGATTGTACACAGAGTAATGCTTCATACACTAACAGAATTAAGAGTGAGTCTCTACAATAACTCACTATTATAAGTTCTCTCAAGATGAATCTCCAACACAAAGTATGCTGGTTATATTCAGAGGCCACATCATAATTGTCTATACTATGACTGCCTGAAAGACACTTTTTTGGGAATAACATTTTTTCATAACCTATTATTTGCTATATATATGCTAGAAGCATTTATACCCATGCCATACAACTCACTTAACTTCCTGGATCACATCTGACATTACAGTAAAAAAAAAAAAAAAAAGTTTAATGAATGATAGCATATGGGTTTCATTTTGTATTATGACATTCATGATTTAAGCAACATTTCTTTAAACATATTAAAATGCATACAAATTAATTAATAGTGTGGATCACATGAAAAATATATTTCAGATCTGATGGTGAGCTTTCATTTATAAGTATGGAAAGTTTTTCATATTAAATATTGCACTCATATGCTGGTTTACAATAACACTCTAAGAGAATCATTAGAAACCAAGTTCAGTTTTTATCTGTAGTGATTTATGAAATTTTTTAAAAAGATTCCACTTAATTCATCAATGGCAATGCATCTGATACCACTAAGACCAGTACAGTAACATAATATTCTCGTTTTCGAATATCTCCTTCATCAGATCTTGTATTTTGTAATTTAAATGTTAAAATGGTAGAAACTACACTTTGTACATTCATACAGTGTTAATTTGTCAAATAATCCCTTTACTTCTGTGTGCAACTAATCAGAGGTGAAGTTATTAATAATGAATGCGCCTCTATCCAAATTTTAGAAAAAAAGATATTTAAATATAAAAATTTGGTGTGGCAAAACATATATTTTGATTATTGCATTATGAACAAGTTGGCCACTTAGAGCTGATGTATCTCCTTATGAATCACAACATCGGTTTAACTCATTGCCTCCAGTACAGCTATTATGAGTGAGTAACAAAATTAGTGGCAACCAAATCTAACAAACGAAAACCAATGAAATTACTCCAAGCCAGCAGGATACACTAAATCAGAAAATTTATTCAAAGTATAACACACAAATCATAAGCACTTTCATCTCCAAACAAGAGACTTCATCAGGTGCATTACCCATACTCCCTCTTATCCTTTTTATACATTCCACCAAAGTTAATTTCAATTAACCAATTAATCTATTTACCCCCCATATTTTTTCTAACCTCATTAAAAAATAAATCCATTATAAAATGTTACAAAACATATACACATTTTTTTGCTGTTAAAAATTGTACGTATAAAATTCAAGTAAATACATTAAGTTAAACCATCTGCTTTTGCCTTTAATATTGATAATATGGAAACTTGGTCATTGAGACCCAGGGGTAGTGTTACGTTTAGTCTTAACTGCCACATTATCTCCTTCTTCATAAGAAGTATTTGCCAATCTCCACCCCTAGGATTAATACTCACTCTCTCCATGATACCAAAAGTAAAATGTTTAAAGTTATTGCATACAATGCAATGTCTGTATAAGGCATTTGAGTCTTTCTTTCTATCTATGTCATACAGATGTTCGTATATTCTTGTTTTCAATGCCCTCTCAGTTTTACCTATATAGAAAGCAGTGCAGTTATCACACTTGGCTAGGTAAACTATTTTACTTGTTCCACAATTCCCATGAAGAAAATTAACCCTATGCTTAAATATGTTAGCTAACACAATACTGTTTCCTTTTAGTATATATCTGCACTGCTTACAACTGCCACAGGGCGTAGTTCCCTTATTTCCTGCCTCGATACCCACTCCTTCAAATAACTGTTTAAAATTTTTCCCTGCCTTATGGCAGAAAATTTGTCCCTGTCCCACAATTTCAAAAATCTCATTACTAACCTTAAAAATATTCCAGTTCCTTCTTACTATTCCTTTGAAATTGTTGGAATACTGATTATATTCTAGAATTAATGTTTTTTCAAATTGTGCTGTTTGTGAGGTTTCTTTTATGCTTACCATTTCCATACCCAACAAAGGGTGGTATCTCTTCCCTCACCCTTCATATACTTCTTTAATTTCTTTGTCCAACATTTTTATGGGGTGCCCTCTATCTATTAACATATCCTTTAATATTTCAAGCTCCTTCAATAAATCCTCACACTCCAGTGTCATCCTTGCTATTCTAATGGCCTGACCTTTTACCAAACTTCTTTTCTGAGCATGTAGATGATTACTAATGTAATGAAAATAGGCATTACAAAAGGTGTCCTTCCTAAAAATGTTAGATTTAAATCCAAAATTAGTGTGGGATATATACGTGTCTAAGTAGCTGATCCATACCTGACTGTAGGCATAAGTAAATGCAAAATAGTTACAACAGCCATTTAAATACTCCATAAATTTAGGAATATCCTCTCCTGCTACATCCCACAAAATAAAAATATCATCCAAAAATCTCACATAAAAGTGTATATATTCTTAGCAAAAGGACTAGAGAGAACAAATTATTCTTCCCATCCTAACATCACTATATTGGAAAAAGTAGGGGTGCATGCTGTCCCCATAGCTATCCCTATGTTTTGCTGGTAGAATTCACCTTCAAAGTGGACAAAATTGTTCTCTAATACAATTTCTGCCAATTTCCCAACCACATAAATGTGTTCCTTCGATAAAGAGGATTTCTCCTACAAAATCTCAAGAAAATAGTCCATACCCTCTTGTTTAGGTACTGTGGAAAACAAATCCACCACATTAATTGTTAGGAAAATAAGCTCTTTTTTTCCATAAGCTCTTTTTAAGTTTGCTTAGGAAATCCCATAAGTCCTTAACCAAATATGAGGTGTTGTTGACCACTTTGTTTACCCATTTGTCTATTAGAACAGCAATAGGGTGGGTTTTATATCCCCTGGAAGATACTATTGGCCTAAATGGGTGATTTTTTTTATCCCTTTGTGTACTTTTTGTTATTCCGAATATGCTTGGGATCATGGTTTTGGGTTGTTGTAAAAACTGAAAAGTATCCATGTCTATACGACTGTCTGAAAGACACTGCTCTAAATATGAGTCAGTCCTCTGATATGCTATGTTGATTTCATTATTATTGTGAAGCAGATTTGTCATAACATTTTTATAATCAGAAATGGCCTCTCCCACCACTTCAAATCCCACTGGCTTTGCCAATGTTATACTAACTATATGATGCTTTGTTTTTCTCTTTATAATTGTTATTGTACATACTAATGTAACTTTTTTTTCTTCTGGGTATTTAGTGCATAACTACAATCGTATGTTAGCTGTCAAACATTGTTGTAACCTACTATGTACTATTGGAACTTTTGTACCTACTATGTACTATTGGAGCTTTCAACAAATGTAAAATAAAATAAATAAATAAATAAATAAAATCTTCCCTTTTCATCAAAACAACCCCTCCCTTTTTGTCTGTTTTCATTATTCTTAAATCTTTATTCTTTCTTAAATTGTCCAAAATTTCTTTCTCCTTCCTAGAAAGATTAAAATACATCTTA
Organism: Protopterus annectens; assembly: GCF_019279795.1. Lineage (NCBI taxonomy): Eukaryota > Metazoa > Chordata > Ceratodontiformes > Protopteridae > Protopterus > Protopterus annectens. The sequence continues at coordinate 68,238,967 of NC_056747.1, forward strand.
CTATATCCAAAAAATGTTCAGTAAATTTCCTCAATAACAGCCTTTTCAAATACCTGAACTAAGGGGTGTAAAAGGGGGTTAAATATACTACTAGATATAAATTAATTAATTGGTCTGAAGACATGTGTGGTTTGAATATGAAAGCTCTCACTTTTGTTTTATTTGCAATAAAGTGTTTTGTACCTTAACTTTTGTGTTACCTCTGGAGTTCTGCTGCATTTGACTAATTGGTTAATTGAAATTAACTTTGGTGGAATGTATAAAAAGGATAAGTGGGAGTATGGATAATGCATCTGATGAAGTCTCTTGTTTGGAGATGAAAGCGCTTATGATTTGTGTGCTATACTTTTAATACATTTTCTGATTTGGTGTATCCTGCTGGCTTGGAGTAATTTTGTTGGTTTTCAATTATTATTAGTGGGTACTTTTAACTCCCAGGCTTGAGCCTTTAAAAAATGAAGTTATCAACTTACAGTTCAAACTAATATTCATATTACTGGAACCATAAGTGTTTCTAGAAAAATGTAATTGGTAATCTATTCAGGATAAATTAATCTTTACATTAGTGTCATTCACTCAGTTTGGTACTTTAAACTAGATTTTATAAGCCAAAATAAAGGTAATGAATATTCATTTTGCAATGTTGTATAAACAGTTGATCATATCTCAGTAAGCATTCAAACAAGACACTTATTGACAGCAGGGTTTTCTATGTTTAACTATGAGCTTTCATATGAGGCTCCATAGTTCAGTCTGTGTTACCTGAATGTTGAGATATTTAGAGAAATATGAACATTATTACAATATACATAAACAGTATACCCATGGCATTCAATATCTCTTTAGCTGCACTAGACAGGGGTCAATATCAATACAGTTGTGTTTGCCATCATGTATGTTTAAGATGAAATCTTGTAATACCTTGTAGGTAGCATGGTATTGGATTTATTAAGGCAAATATGAACAAGCAATATTTGGCACCTAGAGGCATTAGTAGGAGGTATCTGCCAGTAAGAGCAGTGAAGTGAGTCAGTCACAACACTACCAATGATGATTATTCTCAGGATTTTTTTTTTTTAATGGAAGAAATGTTTCACTCAGAACACTGGTTAAGACAACTGTTGTATTTTTAGAGACTGAAGGAAAACTTGCAAGACAACAATAGCTTTCAGCAAGGTCTAGAACAGAAAATAAACCAATGAGAATAAAACAAAGTAGAGAAATGCAACCCAGAATGGTTGGAAATTAATAAAATTCAGCAAGTGCATGGTGTAGATGGAGTGAGAGTCAGAGCTTGGCAGAAATACAGAAATAGCAAAAAATGAGAGATGGATTATTATCAACAAAACAAAATAGATAACTGACCATACTTGCATTTATATTTTAAAATTTGACTAACCATGTACTGTCACAAAATGGCTGTGAGTTATTAAGCAAATAACTAATGTTTAGACTGAACTGAAATGTTCATGCAGAATAGAAAATGACAGCTTTAAAAATGTATGTAAGTCAACTCAAAGACTTAAAGTCTTTATTTAAAAACAAATATAATTTACTAATATTGAACTTTTAATAAAATGTTATATAGGTTCATAGGTTCATAGGTGTGTACTAGGCTAATGGACCTGGAGCCTTTATAAGCCTATCCCATAGGATTACCCTGGCATTGTGCCACCCGACCTTAGTTCCTAGTGTCTCTATCGAGTAGAGCCACTGGAGTGATCCCCCTGGGGTGAGTTTTCTATTTCACATCCACTCATCAAGATTTCTCTTCAAGAGGGTCAGTGAGGTGCTCTGTTTGACATGTATGGGAAGTCTATTGCAGAGCGTGGGCAGTCTCTGAGTTATGAGCCTGTCCCTCCAGCTCGTTCTGTTGATTGTGGTAATGAAGTTGAGGTCTCTGGAGTGTGTGGTGCAGGGGGATTGGGATTTCTTTAGATGTAGCATTTCTAACAGAGCTGGGTCAGACATGGCTTTGTAAGTCAAGCAGTGATTGCCTCTAAGTAGGCGATATGAGACAGAGAATAGTTGGAGTGTTTTGAGTCTGTCCATATAGGACAAGCATTTAAGGCCTAGGATCCTCTTTGTGAGGTACTTTTGTGGCCTCTCCAGTTATTGCAGGTGTCTAGTGAGGTGCATGCCAAATGGGGCATTGTATTCGATGATTGGCCTAATGAGGTAAGAGTAGAGGGAGACGATGACCTCTTTCTTCCTGGATGCAAAACCCTTAGTGATGAGATGGGCCACATAGAAGGACTTTCTGGCCACTGTGGCAATGTGGTGGTCAAAACAGAGGTTGCTGTCAACCTGTGTTCCCAGAGCTCTTAAAACGCCTTCTGTGTTCAGTGGAATACCATCAATGTGGTAATTCATGGGAATTGGGTTTTTCCCAAAGGGGATGATGACACATTTTTGGCATTGAGGTTAAGGCCGTGGTTCTGACACTAATCATTGGTCTCAATGAGGCCTTTCTGTAGGATGTCAACATCACTTGGAGAGTTAATAATAGCTCCCAACTTGCAATCGTCTGTGAACTTTGTCAGCCAGAGTCCCTTCATGTTGGCCTGGACTTCAGAGAAGTAGATAACAAACAGGAGAGGACCCAGGAACGAACCCTGTGGGACTCCACTCGTGACTGGTTCACAGTCTGAATTGGAGACAGCTACTTTCACACTGTGAGTTCTATCTGTGAGCCAGTTTGCAACCCACCTATGTAAAAACAATATTTGTACAATTATTAATGCTTCATCGAATGTGTTGAAACTGTGTTAAAAAGGTAAGAAATGTTTTCATTAAACAAAAACAAATAAGAGACATGCATTTCACAATTTAACTTTAAGCAAAAGAGGGGATACCATTAGGAATAATCATGAATTGGGGTTCATGAAGGCAGATAAGGGAAGGACTCTTGTTATAGTGTATAAAACTAATTAAGTTACTGACAGATCTAAACAACTACCTGGTGGGAAAAATGCATATACAGAAGTGGAAAAAAAAATGTAGACTGTTTTAGAACTATTAATATTTGGTTGGCTGATTTGTTTTGTAATGGAAGGATATATGATGAAATGCATTATTTCATGTTCATGAAAAAAGAAAATTTGCAACATTTTTTGGTATTCTCAAACATACTCATTGGTAGGGAAATACCTCAGCTTAGGCCACTAAATAGTTTAGCTGAATATGAAACTGAACCTCTTGCCAGGTATTTTAATAGAATTAACAGTAAAAGAGGTGAATTAATTTATTAAAGATTCCTTTGCTTTTGTTTTTAGAAAAAAATAATGTAAGGAACCTAAAGACTTAATCCCCATGAAGATGGTATTGAAGCAATAAAGAAGTGTTTGTTCTCTAATAAATACTTGAAAGACAAGATAACAGCTATTTCTATACTACTCTTCCTGTTTTTTAGAAAATAATTACTTTTATTTTGAATAAAAATAAATTAAGCAAAAACGAAGCAGGCATGGCACCATAATGGTGTTCAGTTTTGCAAACTTAGTTATAGCTAAATAGAAAGAAAGAATAATTTATTATTATGATCATTATTTATTTATTTATAAAATGTAACTGTCATTTTATTGGTGATATTTATATGGAAATGGGATTATTATTGCTTGATGAATTTTTAGTGTGCAATATGTCCTGTGAGCTTTTGTTCTTTTTAATTTAAGAAAGCAGTGAAAAAGTAAAAATATAACATTTCATAGGATCATAGGATCATAGGAAGTTACTGGGCTATTGGCCCTGAGGCCCTTATAAGCCTAGCCTAGAGTTTAGCTCATGCATTGACAAATCAGCACCTGATGCCCCTGCCAAGCAGGGACACGGGTGGAATCCCCTATTTCCCATCCACTTACCCAGATTGTGCTTAAAAAGGGGTAAAGAGGTACTCTGCTTGATGTGGAGAGGGAGTTGATTCCAAAGATGGGGGAGTGTCTGGGACACAAATCTGTCCCACCAGCAAGTCCTATTGATGTCACAGACCAGGTTGAGGCCTCGTGTGTGGGTTACTCGGGTGGAGCTTGACTTGCAGATATGCAGCAGTTCTGTCAAGGGGAGGCCCAACATCACCTTGTATGGCAGACAGAGGTCACCTCTGAGGAATCTGTATAAAATAGAGAAGAGGAACAGCTCTTTTACCCTATTTGTGTATGGTAGATTTTTGAGGCCCTGAATTCTCTTGGTGAGGAACCTCTGTGGTCTCTCCAGCTGCTGCATGTATTTTGTGAGGTACATGCCAAATGGAGTGTTCTACTATTATTCAATAATGGGCCTTATAAGGGAAGAAACATGGATGAAATACCCTTACTTATGAGGTGGGCCATGTAGAAAGCTTTCTGTACAATGGAAGCAACATGGTAGTCAAAAGTCAGGCTGCTATCAATCTGGATGCCCAAATCTCTCATGATTGACTGCGTGCTTAGAGGGTCTATATCACATAGTCAAAGTGTCAAAACTTCAACTATGTAAATATCGAACCCAAAAGTTCCAAAACTGAATACACCAAATGCTCAGAATAGAGATTTTTTTCCCAGGGAAAAAAATCACTGTTCCAGTACAAAGCGTGGAAACACATGAACACTAAATATGGTTTCTAATGTGGGGGGCTTTGCCACCTGACACCCCCCCCCAAAATGGGGGGGGCTGTGCCCTCCACACCCCCCTGCTTAAATATACCAACTCCGAGATCGCACCACAGTGGAGGAAATAGCAAAGCCGTGGAACCGGCCCACAGAATTCTTTTCCTGGGAAAGAATTCAATGTTCTGCAGCTTCGTTATTTTAAGACCTCAAACTTCCTAGTTCAAAGTTACTGTGTTCGGACTTATGAGTGTTCAGACTTCTGATAAACACCCATGCTTAGAGCGTTGTTATTAATGTGATAATCTGTAGGGGCATCTCTCTCCTCAAAGGGGATGATGATGATGCATTTTTTTGTATTCATCTTGAGGCATGTTTCTGGCACCAGTCATTTGTTTGGGTGAGACCCTCTTGGAGGATGTCCACATCACTAGGGGAATTGATGACAGCTCCCAACTTGCAGTCATTTGCAAACTTGGTCAGCCAAGTCAAAATTAAAGTGCACTGAGCTGTCACTTAACTTAGAGTTTAAGGCTTTAAATTTTACATGGTGCTTTGTCCTATCAATCCTCATAAAATCAGGGGGTATGTGAACAGAAAGTCAAAAAAAAATGTTTTTGCATATATACATGAAACACCCTAGCATTGTGTGTGTGTATGCGTGTGTGTGTGTGGGGGGGGGGGGTGGACACGCATGAGCAAAGCGTTACTGTATTTGGACAAAGCAATGGAAACACCAGAAAAAGAAAGCATTTAAAAACTTTAATGAGCTAATTATGTTTGACATAGTGTCGGCACATTATAATGAAAACCTTTTGTTTACACTGACATGCAAAGTTTCTGTATATGGCATTAGAGCTTTGATTCAACATATAATGTCCTTGGGTGAAGAAAGACTGATTGCTTTTGTTTTTGGACCAGTCTCACTAGCAGAAGAAAATTATTTACAATAAAAGAGTCTTGAGCTTCAATTTTAGAATAAAGGAACACCATCAATACCTTTTAGGTAGAAAGATCGAGCTACTTGCCAGCTGTAAACCTTTGTTAACATTGTTCAGTCAGCGTTAGGGGCTGCCCATTATGACTGCAGTGCATACACAGAGACAGGTTATATCATTAACAACATATGACTAGGAGACTACATACAGAATGCCTAAGGGCTGCCAGTGGTTTCTTAGGAATGCCAGAACCAAAACTTATTTATAAAATAACAAGGGGAGACTGGATGCATAAATGTTCTTATAAGAAATTATTTTCTAGAGATTCCAGTAAAAGCTGAAATTATAGCACACATATTGACAGCTGATAGAAAAATGGGTTTGTGAGAGAAGGTTGGCTACACTGGGTGGCTGAGTGCTAAAAAGTACACCACAACAGATGATTTCAATGCTCAGTAGACAATTTCTGAGATTCATAAAGGTCACCACTAAGTGTACACTTTCTTTAGTTAAGATCACCCCTAGCACATTGCTTGTGCTTTCTGTTCACTCAGAAAGGCTGTGATAAGTGCACACTAAATGTAGACTTAGTGGTAACCATTACAAATCTCAGCCAAACATATGAGCACTTCGGAAAGCAGACATAGCTCTCTGAAAACTGAGAAAAACACTACTTAAAGATTTGCATGTTGATCACCCTGATCATGTTAAAATGATCCCTTCCCTCCCAACATGGTCATGTGATTTTCAATGTTAGATAGTGAAATTAAGAAGATGTATAGACAATGTGTATCATGTCAGATGCAACAAAGGCAGCCAAAACAAGCACAATCACATCCACAGTAATTTGAATTTCCTACTGGATCATTAAAAAGAGTGCATATTGACTTTGCAGGTCCATTCTTGAATAGTGTATTTGTTATATTGATGAATGTACATTCTAAATAGGTATTTGGTCGTCTGTATGTTTGAATGAATATTAGTAATCTGTATGTTTGAAATGGTATTTAGTAATCTGTATGTCTGAATGGGTATTTAGTAATCTATATGTTTGAAAAGGGTATTAGTAATTTGCATGTTTGAAGTAGGTATTAGTAATCTGTATGTTTGCATGGGTATTAGTAATCTGTATGTTTGAATGGGTATTTAGTAATCTATATGTTTGAATAGCTATTAGTAATATGTATCTTTGCATGGATATTAGCAATCTGTATGTTTGAATTGGTATTTAGTAATCTGTATCTTTGCATGGATATTAGCAATCTGTATTTTTGAATTGGTATTTAGTAATCTATATGTTTGAAAAGAGTATTAGTAATCTGTATGTTTGCATGGATATTAATAATCTCTAAATTTGAATGGGCATTAGAAATGTGTATGTTTATAAACAGAACAAAACAAAAACTATTTCCCTGTAGATGGAATCAGAATGCAATAAATCGATGTTGAATAAGAAAGTACTTCGTCTTTATTAAAATTTTGTTGATGAAATCTAGATATGTTTAGATGAAAGCGCTCAACAAAATTTTAATAAAGACGAAATACTTTCTTATTCAACATCGATTTATTGCATCCTGATTCCATCTACAGGGAAATAGTTTTTGTTTTGTTCTGTTTATAGTTGTGGACTGTTTCTCTTCTGGTTCTTTACCAAATGTGTATGTTTGAAATTAACCTGCAATCGACAGTGATTAGACTAAGAAGACCATTTCTCCTGAACATATAGTTACAGAAAGGGTCTACATTATAAAACCAAATATTTAGGTTGTCAAATACCTAAACATCAACACCTAAATGGCAAAAGCTGAAAACCACAAATGGACACTTCCACAAATTTTTTCACGGGAAAAACTTTGCTTGGCCAGTGGACAGGAAAACAAACTTTCAAACCCTAATCAAGTGGGGGGCTTTACCCCACACAGCCCCAATTTGGGGGGCTGTGACCTCCACACCCCCTCCCGTAACTAAATATAACAACTCTGAGATTGTTCTACATTGGGGAAAAGGGCAAATTCCCAGTGACGGCCAGGTATATTTTTTCCCTGTGAAAAAATTTGCGGAAGTGGCCGTTTGCGGTTTTCAGCTTTTGCTGTTTAGGTGTCGATGTTTAGGTGGTCAACAACCTAAACATTCCATTTTATAATACAGACCCTTACAGATAATGATACTCTAATTGTGTCACCGTTTTGTCATGTCATTACACAAAACGTAAGTATCAGTTCCACAAGGGCACTTTGTCATTTGGCTACCAATGTTTAAGCAGAAAGGTATAGTAAGACCTTAAGGCAAGACTGAACAAATTGTCTAATACAAGACTGCATGTGAAAGTAAAAGTTTTATTATGTTTTCTTCAATACAAAATTACACGACTGATTGATGTCAGTTTCTTGCATAGTTACTCCTCAACTCAGACTTAAGATCAGCTATAATAAAAAAACTATACTTAAAGAGGACTGCGGCAGCTCCTAAGTGCTTTATCCCGTGTATGGATCTCCTCATATTATCTATGGTATGATCCTAGTTATTCTTTCATGGGGTAATATATAATTATTGATCATGGGATAGGTAAGGCCAGTCTAACACCAAACATGATAGGTTGATTCAAGCACCAAAAGAGAAAATGAATAGACCTATAATGGTCCACAAAGGCAGTTAGCCTAGTACATACCTATGAACCTGTAAAAAGGCTGAACATGATATGTGTGCAAATAAAAATTCTTCTAAAGAGTCACATTCAGTATACCTTTGAGATGTTACATGGAGGGGGTTCTATAGTGGGTCAAATGTACGGTTGTGTGTGTGTGTGTGTGTGTGTGTGTGTGTGTGTGTGTGTGTGTGTGTGTGTGTGTGTGTGTGTGTCTGTGTGATAACTGAAAAGACAGTCCTTGTTTCACTTCATATTGAATTGAAGACACCAGTATAATTTAGAGGAGAAACCGTGACCAACTGAGAGGAAGTGTGACAATGGGACACTCTTAATCCTGAATAAGTGGGTCCAAATAAAGAAAAGATGGACAATGTAAAGAAGATTTAGTGGAGGTGAGCTAGAAATTTCAAAAGAGACTGTGCTAGTCACCAGTTGGTCTAAAGAACTGAAGACACTGAAATCCCTTCCAGAGCTGAATCATTCACAGAGAGTTTGAAATCTTGTCATGGTTTTGTGTATTTGATAAACACATCTACCATATATGAACACTTTATTTACAGTTTTTGGACATTAGTCTAACTGAGTTTATGGGAAAAGAATGTCTGTTTAACCTTGATGAAGTAGAACAAAATTGTACAAATCTGAAATGGGGTAATGGGATGAGTCGTACTATAAATCATAACTTGGATTGATAAAAATGAGTGGGTCACACTATAAATCGTAGCTTCGATCGACAGAAATGAACTGAGTCACACTATACAGCATAACCTGGAATGCTAAAAATGAACTGAGTCACACTATAAATGATGAAAATGAGCTGCGTCACACTATAAATCATAATTTAGAATGATAAAAACTGAGCTGTGTCATGCTATAAACTATAATTTGGAATGATAAAAATTAGCTGAGTCACACTATAAATTATAACTTGCAATGGTAACAATTAATTAAGTCTCACTACATTACAAGGAGTAAACACAGTGTCCTACACTGATCACCTCTAAGCAATGTCTCTTCATTTGGTATCACACAGACTTCTGAGAGATGATCTTTGACTGTCATACAAGGCATTCCTGGGCCCTGTTTTGATTAACCTTTTGCACTTCCGCAAAACATACAGCATCAGAACTACTAGATTATAATACCTAAATTTTGTTTGCAACATAGATAGGACATTTGTGAGAGACAGATCTGTTTCTCAGAGAATTCCCATTCTCTGAAACAGGTTCCTCATCCATGTGAAGCAGAATTCTTCCCTATCCCTATTTAAGTGACATTTAGACCAATGGGTGGTAATTGGAAAGTCACCTCTGGTCTGATGCCTATGTCTCTGATGGACAGAGGCAGTAAATCACTCCATATACAAATGAAATTTGTGGGTCAGGTTTGGGTTGCATGGCTAGGCATATAAGGACTTTAATAGTTGTTAGACTAGTCCACACATGTTGCTGATGTGTAGCTGCCATTTCCCTTGTTTTCAGCCTAGGGTACACCTATGAACCTATAAACTATAAATCATAATGTATAGCTTGGAATTATAAAAATGTGCTGAGTCACACTACAAATCATAACTTAGAATGATAAAAGTCAGCTAAATGCACTGTAAATCATGACTTGGAATGATAAAAATGAGCTGAGTCATTATAAATCATAACGTGGAAAAGTAAAAATGAGGTGAGTCAAGCTATGAATCATAACTTGGAATGATACAAATTAGCGGGGATGCACTGTAAATCATGACTTGGAATGATAAAAATGAGCTGAGTCACACAACAAATCATAACTTAGAATGATAAAAGAAAGATGAGATGCACTGTAAATCATAACTTGGAAACTTCCTCTCGTCTAAACACTTAGTCTTGTAAATAAGACTGTCACTAGTTAAACTCTAACCTATTGCTTAAATCCTTGTACCTTATGTGAAGTATTGCTTCCTTAATTTGTAAATAAGACTGTCACTAGCTAAACTCTAACCTATTGTTTAAATCCTTGTACCTGATGTGAAGTATTGCACGTAACTCTCCTGTACTACAACTGTTTTTAGCTTCCTTAAGTAATATTCTGTTTAATGCTACTTTATATCTAGAATGAAAAAAACATCTGTTTTATTGTTTATTAATCCTTTACTTACCTTGTAACAATATTTTTATACTTTGTATATCTGTGTGGAGCTTTTCTCCACGGGCCTCTACTGAAAATGGAAATATGTCCAGCTAGACTAGCCCGGTCAACAAATGTAAAATAAATAAATAAATAAAATAAAAATGAGCTGAGTGACACTATAAATCTTAACATGGAAAGATAAATATGATGAGCTGGGTCTCACTAAAAATTATAACTTGGAATGATAAAAATGTGCTGAGTCACGGTATAAATCCTAACTTGGAATTATAAAAATGTGCTGAGTCACAGTATAAATTATAACTTGGAATGATAAAAATGAGCTGGGTTGTAGTATAAATCATAACTTGGAAAAGTTAAAATGAGGTGAGTCAAGCTATAAATCATAATTTCGAATTATAAAAATGAGCTGGGATGCACTGTAAATCATAACTTGGAATGATAAAAATGTGCTGAGTCACGGTATAAATCCTAACTTGGAATTATAAAAATGTGCTGAGTCACAGTATAAATCATAACTTGGAAAAGTTAAAATTAAATGAGGTCAAGCATAAATCATAAATCGAATTTATAAAAATGAGCTGGGATGCACTGTAAATCATGTGCTGAGTCACGGTATAAATCCTAACTTGGAATTATAAAAATGTGCTGAGTCACAGTATAAATCATAACTTGGAAAAGTTAAAATGAGGTGAGTCAAGCTATAAATCATAATTTCGAATTATAAAAATGAGCTGGGATGCACTGTAAATCATAACTTGGAATGATAAAAATGTGCTGAGTCACGGTATAAATCCTAACATGGAAAGATAAATATGATGAGCTGGGTCTCACTAAAAATGATAACTTGGAATGATAAAGTGATCTGAGCCGCATTATAATTCATAACCTGGAATGATAAAAATGAGCTGGGTCACACTATGAGCCATAGCTTAGAATGAAGAAAATGAGCCGAGTCACCCTGTAAATCATTAATAGGATTGACAAAAATTAGTTGGGTTGAATTATAAATCGTAACATGGAATTGTGAAAATGAGTTGGGTCATACTATAAAATCATAACTTGGAATGATAGAAATGAGCTGAGTCACACTATAAATCATAACTGGGAATGAGCACACTTTGCAGACAATAGAGGTTACTTAAAAATGTTTGGTCACCATGTGTGTTCTTTCCTAATACAGTATCTATTAAAATAAAATATATATATTTTTATGCAGAGAATAACAGTCTGGTCAAGTGAAATTCAATAAACTAAGGCAGAAGCAAAGTTACTTTACTTACCGAATGTCTGTCTGATAGATGAGTTAGATTCTATGATGATGACTTGCCACTGGAAATACCAGTATAATTGTTAATAGATTAGCAACAAAATCCTAATCTATTTTTTTTTCTTAAGGCCACACATTTGCATTGTTACAAAAATAAATACTATTGTACTTTTGTATTTGCTATATTCTCTTAATGATTGATTTCACTTGATATATATCTGTTTCCCTGGGCTGAACCAAAAAAGATGCATATGGATCAGTGTTCTAGCCCAATTAACAAGTTTATATAAAATATAATAAATTAAATAGCAATGCATTTGAATGATATCACCTAAAGGCAACTGTTTTAATGGCTTTCTGTGTACTTCTAATGCTTTATTAAATTGTTTTAGTCCTTAAAATTTAGTTTGTTAGTCAAGAAATAAGCCTTATTACAGATGTTTACCTAATTGCCTCTCTAGTCGCATCACTTGTTAAATGCATGTTGATTTTAATTACATATTATTGGCTGTCAATACTATTGGCTATTTAACTGCCACAATGAATGAACATGCATTTCAGTGATATCAAGCTTAAGTTTAAAACTGAGTCAAACTAAGCATATATATATATATATATATATATATATATATATATATATATATATATATATATATATATATATATATTTTTTTTTTTTTTTTTTGTGAAAATGCTTGGCTTTCTTTAGAATACAGCAGACAAAGTACTGAGATCAGTAAAACTCCTAGTGGAAATCATATGGAAAAAGGCTTCATCGTGAAAACTAGCCAGTTAACTGTCAAAAACTGAGAGAAGGCAGAGAAGGGGATAAGTGGTAAGTCATAACTAATGTTTTTTTTCCAAAATATTGAGAAGAAACCCAAGCAACAACAACATATGCTATCTATTACCTGATCTCTAAGGTGTAATATGCACATGATAATGAATTAAGACGCGGTCACAGGAAATGACAATCCTAAGAGAAAACGTGTTCTAAAGACAAGACATGACAACAAAACATATCTGGAAGCCAGATCTTTTCAGATCTTTAGCTAAAATGCAAGTGCTTTTGTTCACACTCTTCATATTATGTGATAATTAATGCCCAGTATATTTGACTAGTTATATTCTACAGTCTCATGTTTAGAAGAGCAAAAGGTCTTGGTCTGCCAAAAGACTTATATCCACCTCAAAAAGTTTCTTTTCTAGTGAACATTTAAGATAAGTACAGAATACACTGTTTTTTTTTTTTTTGTCTTTGATACAACACAAACATTCTCTTCAAGAACATTTTACTTAGGCTAAACTGAAAAAAGTGGCTTAGCACAACACAATAAATAACTAAAAATTAAGGAAAACAATAAAACTGAGCTGCATTCCTAAAAATAATTTACTGTGTTTTAAATTTAAGATTATAAGTAGACACTATCCTGACATGTACTTCTTGCAAGGCAGTTTAGGGATCATGAAAATCTATTCTTAGAAATGAGCCCTTCCTGAAGTATATATTTAAAGTGCAACTACTTGAAACCATGTAATACCTTCATGACTGATTTACAGTCAGATTTTATAAGTCTGAGAGTTCAATTTGGTTTTAGAGAATTAGGATAGAAAATATAGAAATAAAGTAGAACAAATAAATAAAACATATCATTTTTATATAAATTTGAACCACAAAAATTTTGAGAAAGAACTCATGTTCTCTAAGAGTTTAACAAAATAAACAAACTGTCATTAAATAATCTCAGTGGATAGAAATGCCTTACTGAGTCATTAGCAACTGTGCACAAACTTTCTTTTCATAAACAGTGCTGAAGATAAAAGTAGCTTTTTGCTTCTCTCACTTTCCTTGAAATACATTCGTCAATTTCCATCATCTGGATCCCATTGTGGGCAGCTGTTAGCAAACTGTTATGTATAACAGGCTGTCTTTCCAAAGTTAGTAAGGAGTTTCTAAAAGACAGGTCGTGTGTCAGGCACACCACCATAGCAGCAAACCCACCAAATGAGGAGTTTATTGTTTTAATTACAAACTATGCATGATATATGGTATTTTCATGAAAGTCATGTGACCAACAGAGAAGACCTGTGTATGGTAAAAAGTCATGTATCACCTTCTAAGTTGAGACAACAACAACAAAAAATGATCTCATAAGGTTAACAGAATACAAGGTATGATAATTTCAAATACTCACATCTAGAAACACTAATACAATAAACTGCTAAAATCAAATTATTTGCATTCATAGTTCCATAGATGAAGTACCTGTAATTTCTGTATTCAAGTCCATTGTTTTTTATTTTTAAAATAAAATAGTTGAAATGATGAGAGCAAAAACAAAAGTTTTATTCCTGTTTTGCGTGTCCTTTACGTTTCCTTAATCACTTTGCTTTAACTGTCTCTATTAATGGCATTAATATGAATGATGTAAATAAAAAGTATCACTATGCAAAGACTGGCTGATGAAGGCAGAATAGAGAACCATTAAAATATTTAATTTTCCTATATTATCTCAGTGATGCAACCTTAGTATTTGTTATTTATTAATGAGAATGTAGAGTAGCATCTCCCATATGGAGAGAGAAGGACTAGAGCGTTTTGATAACCTGTGTAGAAGAAATGTCTTCTGTTTACTTATGCAGAATATTGACAGCATGCGGTTAACATTTTGCATGTATCCACCGCCCTTAAATCAGAGTAATGGTTTATGCATTCTTTCTTATAATCATTGTCTCAGCTTATTTTTTTCTGCATTAATTCTAAACAAGCTACATATTTCTACACATTTTAACTTACGTTTTTAAGGAAGAGTAGGTTTTCACTGACAAAACGGACTAAACTAAGTACTGTTATGAGATGAAGTAATGAAACAAAGAAGAGTAGGGTTAACGGAGAAAATTAAAAAAATGGAAATGTGTCTATGAAAGTGAGGCAGAAAACAAACCACCTAACATGGTTCCACGGCTTGTTATGAACAAAAAAAGAGGAAAGACAAGCTGGAAGGAAACTAAATCTCACTTTAGAAACAAAGAAGAGTAGGGTTAATGGAGAAAATTAAAAAATGGAAACGTGTCTATGAAAGTGAGGCAGAAAACAAACCACCTAACATGGTTCCACAGCTTGTTATGAATGAAAAAAGAGGAAAGACAAGCTGAAAGGAAACTAAATCTCACTTTAGAAACAAAGAAGAGTAGGGTTAACGGAGAAAATTAAAAAATGGAAACGTGTCTATGAAAGTGAGGCAGAAAACAAACCACCTAACATGGTTCCACAGCTTGTTATGAACGAAAAAAGAGGAAAGACAAGCTGGAAGGAAACTAAATCTCACTTTAGAAACAAAGAAGAGTAGGGTTAATGGAGAAAATTAAAAAATTAGAAACGTGTCTATGAAAGTGAGGCAGAAAACAAACCACCTAATATGGTTCCACAGCTTGTTATGAATGAAAAAAGAGGAAAGACAAGCTGGAAGGAAACTAAATCTCACTTTAGAAACAAAGAAGAGTAGGATTAAAGGAGAAAATTAAAAAAATGGAAACGTGTCTATGAAAGTGAGGCAGAAAACAAACCACCTAACATGGTTCCACAGCTTGTTATGAATGAAAAAAGAGGAAAGACAAGCTGGAAGGAAACTAAATCTCACATTAGAAACAAAGAAGAGTAGGGTTAACGGAGAAAATTAAAAAAATGGAAATGTGTCTATGAAAGTGAGGCAGAAAACAAACCACCTAACATGGTTCCACAGCTTGTTATGAACGAAAAAAGAGGAAAGACAAGCTGGAAGGAAACTAAATCTCACTTTAGAAACAAAGAAGAGTAGGGTTAACGGAGAAAATTAAAAAATGGAAATGTGTCTATGAAAGTGAGGCAGAAAACAAACCACCTAACATGGTTCCACAGCTTGTTATGAACGAAAAAAGAGGAAAAACAAGCTGGAAGGAAACTAAATCTCACTTTAGAAACAAAGAAGAGTAGGGTTAATGGAGAAAATTAAAAAATGGAAACGTGTCTATGAAAGTGAGGCAGAAAACAAACCACCTAACATGGTTCCACAGCTTGTTATGAACGAAAAAAGAGGAAAGACAAGCTGGAAGGAAACTAAATCTCACTTTAGAAACAAAGAAGAGTAGGGTTAACGGAGAAAATTAAAAAAATGGAAACGTGTCTATGAAAGTGAGGCAGAAAACAAACCACCTAACATGGTTCCACAGCTTGTTATGAACAAAAAAAGAGGAAAGACAAGCTGGAAGGAAACTAAATCTCACTTTAGAAACAAAGAAGAGTAGGGTTAATGGAGAAAATTAAAAAAATGGAAACGTGTCTATGAAAGTGAGGCAGAAAACAAACCACCTAACATGGTTCCACAGCTTGTTATGAACGAAAAAAGAGGAAAGACAAGCTGGAAGGAAACTAAATCTCACTTTAGAAACAAAGAAGAGTAGGGTTAATCGAGAAAATTAAAAAAATGGAAACGTGTCTATGAAAGTGAGGCAGAAAACAAACCACCTGACATGGTTCCACAGCTTGTTATGAACGAAAAAAGAGGAAAGACAAGCTGGAAGGAAACTAAATCTCACTTTAGAAACAAAGAAGAGTAGGGTTAACGGAGAAAATTAAAAAATGGAAACGTGTCTATGAAAGTGAGGCAGAAAACAAACCACCTAACATGGTTCCACAGCTTGTTATGAGCAAAAAAAGAGGAAAGACAAGCTGGAAGGAAACTAAATCTCACTTTAGAAACAAAGAAGAGTAGGGTTAATGGAGAAAATTAAAAAAATGGAAACGTGTCTATGAAAGTAAGGCAGAAAACAAACCACCTAACATGGTTCCACAGCTTGTTATGAATGAAAAAAGAGGAAAGACAAGCTGGAAGGAAACTAAATTTCACTTTAGAAACAAAGAAGTCGTAGTGTATGTTTTGCATTGAAAAAAATGTAGATGTAGGCAAAATAACATGAGAACAGATGTAAAGATGCAAATAGTTGAAGTCTGAAAAGTCCACAATTACTATAAAACTTTTAAATGTTCTGGCTATCTGTGAATATCAAAAGGAGACACTATCAGCATCAACCCCCTCTTTCCCCATTTGGTGCATGGGGTTGGGGTGTCACATCAACAGTGACCATCCTCTAGTGTCAATATTCATAACCACCAGTAGCTCTTCTATGGAAATGAATGCACATAGAATAAGTTCACATTGCTGAACGATTAAGATGGAGATACCCACTTTGGAATCTACCACAGACAGCAGAAGACATGCCCTTTGGAAGGTTAGCTTATACTTTTCACACAGAGGACTTTTCATTGTTATTTGTGTAAGGAGCTTTGGCTATTGTACCATACTTTTTAATACATAACAAGTACTCTTATAATTATTTATCAGTTTATCAGGGAGGCCCAGTAACTACATTGGCATCTTTTGTGTGGTGACCAGGATCATTGGCTTGTTAAGTGGTTTATGTATAGCTATGCAGTTTGTAAGTACAGACTGAGGCAATTAAACCCAGGACTTTAATATGAAACTATCAAATTGCCAGGCAGACATCACTTGGGATGTGAATATCAAACTGAAGAAGAGAATACTTCGAGGTGGGGGGGGGGGACAAGTGAACCACAAAATCTTAGAGGAAAGAGACAACAGAAGAAACAGCAATAAAATTCTTGTAAATGACAGGCTGATAACTGATTTCATTTAGAACATCAAGCACTAAATTTGCCATTGATATTATTACCTATGCCTTGCTTTGAAGATACTGTCAGCTATGATTCATTGGTGAGCTTTGATTTTATTCAAGTAACCTGACCCTAGATTCATAAATCCAGGTAAAGTAATGACAGGTGATTCCATATAAGAGGGATGTTCAGATGGTTGGGCATCCTTCCTTGTCTTATTCTCTACTTTTTTAAACTTAGAAGACAAGCTATTTTTCTTTGAACAAATCATGTTTACTGGAGGTTTTTGCTTTACTAAGATCAGTTAGTTGCAATATGCTCCAACCTTGAGAAGTCCATTTTTTTAAGTGTAACTTCTATGTGTCACTATAGCATTTGCCATCATCAGAGCATTAGTTGAACCTGACAGCATAAATTAAGTCTGGAAAATTAAAAGACAGGTTTTCATTCAGTGTGCTGATTCCACTGGAAATTACTTTTGAAGATCATTATTTCAATGCTGGTAATATGGATCTCACTGAGAAAACTAGAATGTTCTAAGATTATTGTGATTGCCTTCCCACTGGATGCAGGTTATTTGATGGACAAAAGATTAA
This sequence comes from Protopterus annectens, assembly GCF_019279795.1. NCBI lineage: Eukaryota > Metazoa > Chordata > Ceratodontiformes > Protopteridae > Protopterus > Protopterus annectens. Next base: position 68,256,793 of record NC_056747.1, read on the forward strand.
AGTCGCAGGCTCTTTGTTGTATTTTAGTTATCTAGGTATTTTTATTGTTTATTTGTTTATTTTCAGGTAGAGAGCAGTACCAATTGCCCTTTATCAGACACAACCCATTATATAAGGAAAATATAAAACATAATGAAGAAGCATAACATTGCACACATACAAAGAGCATAAATTACATGACATTTTTAGATGGCATTATTAAACTACTAAGATTTCCTGTCTGTAGGAATGGGTCAGGATGACCCATCCTGTATATGTGGACCTTGGTGTCCTTCCATTTGATACTATTAGTGAAAATCCACCAGAGTGATTTTTCACAGTGGGGGCACTAGTGTACTATGTCTGGTAATGGAGCTCACTGTCATGTAAGGCAAATACTAGGGCAATAGTATTGCTGGGACAAGTTCTTCGGGGTAATTTATAATACCTTAAGAAGGATGACACATCACCTTGCTTTTCTTGACAATGAGTGAGTCATTGACATGTTAAGTTTCCATGGCAATCTGGTATACACACGTGGCACTTATGCTGTCTGTGCAAGTAGGCATTGTCACCAGCACACTGTAGGTCAGTGACAAAGGTCTTGCATTCATGGGTATATCACTAGAGACTTACATACTCAGAGATATGCAGAACAAGCTTCCATGTATGTACAGTAGGTCTCATAGTAGTCAGAAAAACAGAGCAATGTGTACTGCTTACAAATTGAAGCTATATGACTGCATATCTTATGGCATGCTTTGCAGCACAGGAGCTCAAATTGACATGGGAAAACACTGTAAAACTGTGTAGTCTACTAATGAGAGATATGCATGTTGTCACTCACAACAACAAAAATGTGAAAAAGGGGATATAGAACAGTAAGAAACTGGGCAGACAGCAAGTACATGAGACATGGTAGTAAAACACATAGGGAAGATTGCAAGGTAGGAATGGGAATGGAAAATAATTTGGGAGAAGAGAACATCTTCCTAGAGCAGGGAGGGGAATAGTGATATGGGATGCAGAAGAAGGGAAAATATGGTATGGAGGAGGGAATAGATGATTTTTCTGGGGTAAAAATCAAGTATTAAACACAAAGGTGGCTGTATACACACATGGCTAGGCTGACAAGGTATGAATGCATACATACAGATGGTGCATTGTGGTGTTGGGGAAAGTGTGAATTTGCACATACATGCACAAGGTATGTGGAATGACATAAGATGTGGGTAACAGTTTGCAGTGGATAGAGCAAGGTGCAGGCAGGAGGTACTGTCAGTCAGGCCCAAAGGGTAACATAATGACGGCCATTGATGGATGATTGTATTGGTCATTATCACTCCTTGTGGCTCAATGGCTGGGGACAGCATGATTGGCAAATCTGCTATTTGCTGCAGGAGGTTGGCTGTATGGCTGTGCCTGTCCTAAAAGTGATGCTCAGTCACAAACTCCACCAAATACTGTATGTGCAGCTGAACCACCAAAGATGCCACCATTTCCACACATGCATCCCTGACTGTGGCACTCTCCAAATGTGATTGAGCAGGTCTCCATGCCTGAGAGGGTCTTCATCCTCACTGGCCAGGCAATCCCAGCTGCATCACCTGACCAAGCTGGCCTTCCTCATCAGGTAGCTGTGATGAAAATGTCTGATGGATATCTTTATTTCTTTCACTGCCAGCATAGGTGAGACATATTGGGAGGAATGGAGTAAATGTGACATCCCATAATATGTAAGTGAAATTAAAAAAAAAACCTCTGTAAATCATTTACAAATAAAGCTAACTCCAAAACCCTATAAGTCCTTGCTGTCTTCTACAGTAGCCCACCTAATTCACTTCATGCATCTCACATGTTGTAAGGTAAAAGTGTGCCTAATAGGGACTTGCAGCTGAGGGTATTTTTTTAGGATTAGCAATGTACATAAAGTAGTCAGAATCAGGTAGAATTATCAATGTTCATAACTACTTGAAGTGCTTGAGGTACCACTACTGTCACTGCAAATTCTTGTACAATATGTGATATAACTTTCCTGGCCATGTAGTACATGGCCTGATCGTATCCAAACAATGGACACACTTTTGCAACACAAAGTCTTGTATGAGTGTGCTGTACATGCACTGTGACCTGGAACCACATGACACATGCCTCAGGGTCGGCTGCACACAGCTACTATTTTGTGCAAAGTCATGATAAATTTATTTATGAGCAGTCATGCTATAAGCACTTAATTTACTCCATCATACACAAAAGGATACACATTTGTATACTTTGGGAATCTGTCATCATTTTGGTTACTATCAAGCAGATCAATACATAGAACTATGTGATCAGTTCTGAATTTGGAAAGATATTTTGTGTGATATGTATCGATATATATATATATATATATATATATATATATGTGTATACACACACACACAACTTCAACTGGTAAGGAGTACATTTTTCATTTTATCAGCTGTGATCATACTTCAGAGTGATAGATGAGACTTCATATTTGCCAGGTGAATTAATTTTGTCCAACAACTGTGAATTGTGTTTGGCAGGGTATGTACTGAACTTAAACTGCATTTGGTTGTGAGAGACATAAACAGAAGGTTACCTTTTTTTCAACACAGGTATATCTAAGATGAACCCACAAGTATTGTATAAGAGACAAATCTGGCTACACTGTAGTTCAGTTGCCCTAAGAAGGGCTTGCACTTAGGGAATACTTTCAGGATTATCAATGTACTTTATATGTTAGCAATGCCAAAATTTGAAATACATGCAAAAAGTATGAGTAGTAACTTTTTACAGGTTATATAGAAGGAGGCACTGTTTCCAGAGAAACATTAGTAGCATTATGTACACCTGTTAACCTGGATTACAAATACATTCTGCCTCTTATTTGTTATTCTGCATACATTTTAATTGGACAAAATATGACCACAGACATAAGAATTCTACTGGTCTCAAGGGGGTGTTTTGTGTTTTACATATATTCAGCCATACCTACCTGTTATGGGCAAAAATGCTTTTAGAAGTGCTCTTGTCTGCCAACAGCCTGACCAAAAATCCAATTCCAATGCACCATTTCAAACAATCATATCCAGTTCATGTATCTCTCATACACAAAAGTTTTACACTGTGGTTTTATTATACAACATATCATATCTTAACAGACCATTCAAAGGGCTAGTCTCTGAGTTTTCTACTATTAGGGTTTGTATACTGCAAATTTGTGCTTGTGTAAAGAAGATACTTTTCAAAGTCACAGCAAATCTGCATTAATAATTTTATGTTTTTACAGGATTCTGCATGACCAGAAGGTATTTACCCTGGCAGGGAATGGAAAATTTCAGCACTATGCAGAGTTTCACCATTCTTCAAGTTTTCAGACAGCACAACCTAAACTTTTCCATGGGTGGGGGGCACTATCACTGGAGAAGACATGATTAATTTGGATAAGTGCAAGCTATGTCAGACCTGAAGTAGGGCATTCTGCTACAGAGATTCTTTCTGCAGTGGTGGTACAACTGTTGGCATATGAATAATTATTTGTGCCCTTTCTGGAGGTGAAGCATCATGTGTTATACCAGAGGAGGTCTGGATGTCAGTGTTAGGATATTCCTGCAGTCCCATCTTGATTTTCAATGGGTGAAATAAAAGGCCAGTATTACCCTCAAGACATTTATCTGTACTGTTCCTAGACATGTTAAGCAGAAATCATCAAATTGGAATGATGCAGATTTCATTTTATAGGTGCCTCAGTACTGCAAATATTTCTTGCCACCATCTAAGGTAAGTTTGGGTAGAACTACATTTGTTACATAATTCCCTTACTTAACATGCCAAATGAGCACTGTTGCAGAATATGTTATTGGTTGGACAATAATACCAAATATGTTCTGCATTCATAAGTGTCCGTGGTAACGTACATAATAATTAAATGTGTGAAGATGGTCACTTGGCTGACCCCAGTATCACAGAGATGGTCATGATTCACAGTACCCTGATACAATGCCACTACCTGTCTCAATTGTAAGCAGTTGAGGCACTTTCCACACATGGTGAAGGTATAAGCAGAACTACCAAGGTCACTTTTAATGTATAAGTTAAGTACTCTGAATCCAAAGAGGGTGAGATACCTCTCATCGAAGATACCCATGTATCTTATTATCTGTATTCAAACAGAAAAAGTCAAATGTGCAAAATGAGGCTGAGACACAGGGGTGCATGATGACATCAGATCTCCTATTTAGTCCATGTCAACAGGTGGTGTAATGTCTTTTTTATAGATTTTTTTCTTGCTATTCATGGACATGATTACATCACAGTAAACTGATGTTTCAGCATCAAGAGGTCTTTTTTACAAACTATGGTATCCTGTGTGCTGTGCCAGAAAACTAGAATTATTATTGCTTATGGATTTATACTTTTATTTTTTTAATAAATTAACTTTGCGCATAAATGAGTGCACCAGGTACCAGAACACACTCTTGTAGTGGTATGGGGTACACCACCTGGGCTCTAGTGCAACTAAGGTACAGATGGGTGTACCAGGTGCCAGAACCCACTCCTGTAGTAGTATGGGGTGCACCATCTGGGATGTAGTGCAACTAAGGTACAGATGGGTGCACCAGGTGCCAGAACACACTCCTGTAGTATTATGGGGTGCACCATCTGGGATGTAGTGCAACTATGGTACAGATGCGTGTGCCAGGTGCTAGAACACAGAGCTGTAGTGGTATGGGTACACCATCAGGGCTTTAGTGCAACTGTGGTACAAATGGGTATACCAAGTACTAAACAAACACACTTCTGCACTGGTATGGTGCACAACACATAGGCTCACTGTGCACCAACAGCATACATGGGTGCAATAGGTGCCAAAATACTAATAGTATAGGCACATCACTTGGGTTCACTGGTTGCACAATGTTCTTGAACACATTCCTACAGTGGTGTAGAGTGTACCATATGAACCTGTGGTGCACGCACAGAGTAGATGAGTACAGAAGGTTCTAAAACACCCTCCTGAAGTGGCATAGGGCACAATGCATGTGCTCACTGTGCTACAGCCCAGATGGTTGAACTAGTTGCCAGAACACACTCCTGCAATGGTATAAAGCACACCACATAGGTATATTACATGCAGACAGAACACATGGGTTCATCAGGAGCCAGAACACTCATTGCATGGAGTTATTGTACATCCACAGCACAGATGGTTGCAGTAGGCACCATAACACTGCTATGGTGGTATGGGGTGCACAACATGGGCTCACTATACATCTACGGCAGGAGTGCACTAGATTACAAAAAATACTCCTGTAGGGGCACAAACCCACCAATTGAACTTGCTGTGCAGCCTACCACATAGCTGTGTTGTGCACCCCCAGCACGGATAGGTGCAACAGGTATCAGATTGCACTTCTGCAGTAGTGTAGGACACAGCACACAGTATGTGCACAGTGTGGATTGAGGTGGCTGACCAACTTTGAGATGGTGAGAGGTATACTCCATGAGTATTTCCATTCTATTCCCATTCCAGAGTCCTAGGCAGCACTTTTACCGTATTAAGAATTTGCACTCCATGAGTGATGTCAGTGCCATGTAACATAATAAATCCATATTGACCTGCAGTGCCATGAAACATAATAAACCCATATTGACCTGCAGTGCCATGTAACGTAATAAATCCATATTGACCTGACCAGTGTGAAGAATGGTGTATATGCAGCACACCTTTCTGATATGGAGCAGTGGTACCAGCTATGATTGCAGTATCACCAGACATTGCATGCATTTCTAGATATTGTTGCTATATGTGTATATTAGTGGTTTCATTGTCCATGGATATGTCTGCAGTATCCATCATTTCTGCTTCTGTGTACCTGAAATAGTTTCAAGAATATTACATGCACATGTGCAGCTGTTACTTTTCTACATCAATATGACTACTACTGATGGCCTGACGGAGACATTTGTCTGATTAGTAGCCCATGGTTCCTGCACTCCAGTACACTTTCTCCTGAGTCTGCATGTGCCAGTTCTATCTAGTTCTGGGTTTAAGTTCTCCAAGTCTTTTGGGTTTCTAATATTATGACAAGAATGGACACGATTCCTAAGTCAAAATATGATTAATGTTTTTGAAAATAGTGTGGTTTCAGTCTTGATGTTATCCAAAAATGCTCTTTGCAGTACCCGCAATGTGCCCAGGCCTGACTCCTTCTGCAATTCATATGGAGTTACATGTATTGGTTGCATATCTAAATAAGATTGTAAATTATTTTTATGAGACCCATTGCTTCTACTACTATTGGAACTGTCTGGGTTTTCTTCTTCCATATTGCCCTTGTTTCTGCCTGAAAATCCAGGTATTTTATGACTGTGTGTCTCTTTGCACGTAAAATGCTATAATCACAGGGTGTAGCAGTTTCAGTGAATATTACTACTATTGTCTTCCTTTCATGGACTGCTATATTAGGTTTTCTTGCATCTGTTTTGAGCTGTTCATAATGGGTGATTGCATGTGATATAAACTTCATCATTCTCTATAATGCTTGTGGCTCAGTCTTCCAATGCTTCTCAGCTCTTTCAGTATTGTAATCATGTGCAACAGTCTTGTCACATGCCTTTCAGTTTACAGGCCCTCTGCCATTTAATGTATCACACCCAGCAACAAGATATGCGATTGTTTCCAGCTCTAATTTACAGAGTCTGCATTTGCCTGTCTCTCCCATGTTCAATGGACTTTGTATCCAAACGTGTATATAGTCCACTATCCTGAGCCACTAATATTAGCCTTTAATGTTTTGGTTTAAATTCACTTCTTCTTAACCATTCCTGCATCAAGTCCTGATCCACGAGGTTATTCCAGGATTTTTCTGTACATGCAACCATATGTATGTCTTTTCCACATTTCTTGCCTTCTCATCTGATCCTTCTCCTTATATTCTATCTTTTGATTTTTTGGCACATTTAGTTGCTGCCTCATTTTGTCTACTTCTGAGTTGTGTAGGCACTGTTACATATGTTCATATACTCATTAACATGACTTGTGTGTGATGATGAATTTGTACTGCACCTCTGGCATGTTGCCTATTAAGCACATTTGGTTTGTTAGACACCTTATTTATCTTCACGAGCCCTAAACAGTGCTTGCCTTGTTTCTGGTTCTTGACCCTGCTCAATTTATTTAGCTCTACCATCTTTCCATTTGTTTTTATCGTGTTCTCTTTTTTATCTATACAAAGTTTTTCTCTCTCTCTTATGAAGTGATTGGCAGTCCTTTCCATCAGTATATGTCTTTATTTTTTCAGACAGTCATCATCTGTGTTTTCTCATTATTTTGTCTGTCTTTGTCATTCTCTGTTTCCTTATTTCTTAAAGTTTAGATGTTCCAAAATCTATTTGCTACCTTGCTTGATAACCATGTCTCTTTCCTCCTTCTGACTTGTATAACTATTTCACACAAAGGATAGATTGTTCCCTACTGTCAGTTTTGAGGTATCCTTTTTCTCCAATCATACCACGTTTGCCTATCTGCTAGAGTTTTTCTGAGTTATTGTCCTATTAGTATTATGTTAATGTCTACCCATGATTGTTATTTTTTGGTAGAGTATTTTTGTTCTTATCTAACCTGAAGACCTGTTGGAAGTAAGATCATTAATTACCATCCTTATACCTTAGAATAATATTCAGTGTTGACCATAAAAGTTATATTTACCTTATTCAGAAGCATTTTAGTTATCAATTAAAAATATTCAACAAGTGATGATGATTCAGTAAAAGCCATGATTTATTAAGTATCATAGTTTCTGTTTTTATAACAGTCTTGAGAATCAGAGGATAGGTATTAACAAATCACAAACCCTAGCCCCCCATTAAAAAAAAAAAATCATGATTTATAATGGAATTGCCTGTTGAGCAATTTATTTCACTTGCAACTCCTTAGGATTGCTCTGATTTAGAAAATGCACTAGGAAGCCAACTCGGGGAAGTGTTGCATCATAAGGCAGAAAATTAAAAGCATAGCAGGTAAAGTACAGTCCAATAAAGCATAATATAAGTAAAGTACAGTCCAATAAAGCATAATATACTGCCAGTGGACACTTTCATTCATGATTCCTTCTTGGGCGTTCATTAAAAGACACGTTTCTCTTGCCCTCTATTATTTGGGAATAGGGCAGCCACTTGTGCACCCCAACATATTTAGAACCCCCCACTATACAATGATGATCATTCAACTATCTCACTGAAAATACCATTGTGCTAACCTTTTCCCAGAATGTGAAGGAAATTTATTGCAACAGTTCTATAATCCTTTCTGGAAGAAAACATACAAATAAAGAATGTGTACAGTAAACAAATAAAGAATGTGTACAGTAATGTCAAGGTTTTTAACATTATTAAAATAAATGAATTTGTTTATATTTATATCCTAAATGGTTGCAAATGAACTGTGTTGTCAGTATAATTACAGCTGCCTAAATTGTTTGTTGATTGTATATTGCATACTTCTGTTAGTGGAAAAATAAGTTGTAAAACACTTAAGTTTACATAATCATGTTTATGGTTTAGTAAAATAATTTTGAGACCATCTTGTATGACAGTCAGTTCTCAGTAATGCAGTAAAACACTAATAATGCATGATGAAAAAACTGAGTCTGATGGTAAATCTGGAAAGTCTTATTATCTGCAATGCAACCTTCTTCATGAATTGAGTATGGATACTGAAGCATAGCAAGGTATTAGTGATGTTTTGTTATGAGCAAAAATGGATCTGACATTGAAGTGGTTCTTTAATATGTTGCTGAGTTTTTATTTATTTATTTACTTTTTCTCTTTATTACACTTTTGTACCTACCTGCTGATATAAAATATATATTTTTTTTATTTTTATGTTTCTTTTTTCAGAAATGCAAATAAATCTCAGATTATTGTACTCCAGTTGGTTGGAACGTTTTGTGGTTATATAAAATCCAGAACAACGAATTTGTGGTCTGTGCAATTTTACACACTGCTAATCGGTGGTTTAGCAAATATACAGAAGCTACTGTTAGAATTTTAGAATATTCATTCTTTAAGAAATTTTACAACATTAGGAACAATTCCAAAATGCTAATGAATTTTGACAGCGGAGGATTCAGTAAATCTTCATTCTAGACTAAAACGGAACACTGCAGTACTTTAGAAAATATCGCTACATGCGGTAAACTTTAATTAGTGCATGGGTATTATACAGCAGTGCCTTAATTAAATGGGCAATGTTAGCACCAAGAGAACCTTTACCAAAGTGCTGGGTTCATTCTATTCTAAATTTAAAATATTATGCTTTATTGGACTGTACTTTACTTATATTATGCTTTATTGGACTGTACTTTACTTATATTATGCTTTATTGGACTGTACTTTACTTGCTATGCTTTTAATTTTCTGCCTTATGATGCAACACTTCCCCGAGTTGGCTTCCTAGTGCATTTTCTATATCAGAGCAATCCTAAGGAGTTGCAAGTGAAACCAATTGCTCAATAGGCCATTCCATTATAAATCATGATTTTTTTTTTAATGGGGGGCTAAGGTTCCCACTCTGACATGCTGGAGCAAATTCAAGTGCAACTCCCTTACTGACATAATAAAATGAGCTACTGTGCCTTGCAGGGAGGGCAAGTGAATGTACTCCTTCACACCAACTCCTTTTATTAATTTTCTAATTGATTTCTTGCACATAATTGCAAGTTACATACTAAGACATTCATAAAGTGACTAGCATTCACCTGACTCCACCATAAATCACATTACAACAGCATATGCAATGAGACATTTAGTTAAGACTGAGTTAATCTTCTATCAGAGCACCAGATTAAGACTCTGAGCTGTTATTGAGCTACTTCCTGGAGTCCACAGTACAGGGTTTGATTCTTTGCACCTCCATTTGCCTACTCTGTGTGACTCTGAGCAAGTCACTTAACCAGGCATTGCTCCTTGGTCAAATCTGAAAAGAGACACTTACCCAGGCAAAAATAAAAAAGAAAGAAAAAGAAAAAACAAATCCTGCTCTGTTTCATTGTTCCTAACAGCCTTGGCTACTTATTTCTGCTATTCTACTCCATTTAAGTTTCCAATAGCACACCTCATTTATTTATTTCTTTATTTATTCAACATTTGTTTACTGGGAAAGTCCGACTGGACACGGGTCCTTTTTCAGCGGAGGCCCGGTGAGAAATGCTCCAATTATAAGCAGTAACAATTACATAATACAGTAAGCATGTATAAGTTTGTACAATTAAAGTAATAAAGAAAAGCACATTTTATACAGGTAATAATAATTGTCAATTAAAATAGAGCAATCAGATTTGTTATGAAAGGTAGGAATGTATACATGGTGAAGTACATAGAAGAAAATAGTAAATAAAAAGATTTACTATCATAATTTCGAAGAAAACTCAGTTGACTGCACTATGTTCGAACACAGAAAGTTGAACACGGCAATGTCGAACTTCAAAAGCAAGCCTAAGAATGGGTTTTAACATGGGTCGAGATAGGGGTTCTCTGCTATTGCCGAACTACAAACCTCGCTCCTTTTGCTGTGAATATTAATTCTCACAGGACAATGAGAGATTTAACTTTGGCTTATGGTAATGGTTTAATGATATGGCGGTATCTCTTTAAGAAGGAGTCGGGACTCATGACAGATGTTGTATCCGGACTTCAAATCATGTGCGTCATATTCTCTAGCAGAAAAAAATCTTAAGTCAAGCTCTCTATATAACTAAACACTTGCCTTTTTTATTACTATGCAGATGAACCAATACACAACACAACAAATCTATATCAGATATAATTTTCGTGCAGGTGATCTGTCATATCCATACTTCTCAACGTTCCAGGTTTTTGTATCATACTTTTGATCTATTCCTCTTGGCACAAAAAATCCGGACAAAGCCAAAAATAATGAAGGGGGGTGTCAAAGTCCCAGAAATATGGACACATTTTAAATATTGCTCTTATAAATTTAGAAAGTTGCTAGAATAAAATGCTTTGTGTTACCATACATTTTCTGAAGGATATGAAATCTGAAACTCAAATTCCTGCCATTATATTGCAAATTCAATCCTCGCTGATCTGCCACAAAAATCTAGAAAAGCACAAATTTTATGAGGAACAGACAAACATATTTAGCAAAAACCTGGCCATCTGAGAGGTATGTGCTCCACAGAGCTCACAACTGCGCTGCCCTCAAGTAGCTATACTGACCTGAACTAGTTCACTACTTAAGTGTCTCATATGTAACCATAGGCATAACCTCACCTACAGACTGTTCAAAGTATGTATATCTGCATCGTAATCTCTGCACTAATCTATGTAATCTCAACTGTTCCTAAAACAGTACACAATTGTATAGTGTCTTTATGTATAACAAAAAACTTTAATTGTAATCTTAGCTGGTATGAAATGGAGCTTTCTTACCCGGTACTTCACAGAAGAAGGGCAAATATCTTTCCAGTGGACTATCCCAGTTAAGAAATTCAATAAATAAATAAATAAAGTAATGAAAATAAAACGTCACATCTTCTTCATATGTACCGTAACACTCTGTACACTTAAACATCCATGCCTTGTACCTGTTTTGACCAAAATGTCACCAGATCAACCCTTTAAAATAACCAATAAGGGGAAAAAGAAATCTAGTGCCACTTCTTTCGTCATAAATGTTTTTTAAATCTATCCAATATCACTGACTTTTTTTGTTCATTAAACACAGCTGGCCTGACTAGTACACTAACTTCCAAAAGCAATTCCAACTGCATACTCTTCATAATGCAAAACATAAAAGAAGATATTTATCCTATCATCAGGCCACCACATTTTAAAGCCTGTACATAATACTTAACTAATAACCATCAACAAACATTCCCCAGTTATTTTCATCCTGCGTTGTTTTAAGATGAAGCAATTTACTCTGTACTTCTTTTTACTCATAGATGCTCTTAACATTTAGATCAGTTTCCTATACAAGAGTGAACATTTATGTTAAGTAACCACAATTTTTCAATTATTCCATCAAGTTGTTGTTGTTGTTGTTGTGTCTTTCGGCTTTTCCCGGTTAGGGGTCGCCACAGCGGAACTCTGGTCCGCTAATGATTGGCAGTAGATTTTTACGTGCTGGCTTGCCGGGCCTAACGCACAACCTTCAATGAAGGAACGCCCATTCAAATGGGCAACATCTAACTGTGAGGCGACAACGCTACTGCAGCACCACCACCGCAGTCAAATATTCCATCAACTGATGCACATAATTTCATTTTCCTTAATTTTTAACATATAAAAGAGAACAAAGTAGGGAAATCTCCTCATACAGTGCTACTTTTAAAAATTATTACACAGATTCATTCATCCTCCACTGACACTAATGTTCTCCAGGAAGGGCTGACATAGACAAAAAACTTGTGTCAGAGCCATGGACTCAAACTAAATGATAAGAAATGCATAATATTATCCTCTTTGAAGTCATCCAGTCCTGGAAACTATTGTATTGACAACACACCCCGAAGAGTCATCCCAGAAGTCAGGGGGTTAGACACACACACACACACACACACACACACACACACACACACACACACACACACACACACACGCACGCACGCACGCACACACACACACACACACACACACACACACACACACACACACACACATAGCAATCTAGCCTTTGGCTATCACCTGTATACAGTAATGAGGAAATCATTCTATGATGTGTAACTTATAAACAAAGGTATGGCATCTTGGTTCAAGGAGATCATTGTTCCACTGTATTCAGCATTCATAAGATGTGCCATTGCGTTAAATGCCACCTTTGGTATGAACTCAATCAGGACATCCAACAAATGGAACATCCACAGAGCTTCCTCGGTAAAAAAATACAGGGTGTAAATAACATGTCATATGTAGACCTCCTCAAAACCTAGCCCTGTATTCTGTCTTCTACAGGCTGTTGAGGAAAGAGCTATGGCTGGCATACAAGACATTGGCAGACCCCACACTGATGGACCCCCGCATATCCTCAAAACAAGTAGTACCAGAACTACACATTCTAAAGACTTAAGCATTGCCTGTGATATAAATAGGACCTGCTGGTGAAACAGATATGTATCCCAGAGATTACCCATTCTGTGGAACAGGCTCCCCATCCATGTGAAGCAGAGTCCATCACTAATTCAATTCAAGCATGAACAATTGGATGGGGAACAGGAAATTCTCCCCTGCTTTGGCACCTATGTCTCTAACTGATACAGACATCCTGTAAATGGTTCATTTCCCAGGCCGCTACTTATAAATGTTTCATCTCTCAAGCCCCCTGCTTACACTTATGAAGGGTACCAAAACTTGTTAAAGATTTGGGATGCATGGATAGGCTTTAAAAGGCCCTTGTGATCATTAGCCTTGTCCAAACCTATGAACCTACGAACTAGAATGTTTCCTTCTTCACCATATCCTGGTTATAGCTCAGACTTATATTTTCATACAGCCCTGTCATCAGCCCATACTCTTAATTTTACTTTGCTTCTATTTATCACCTTCTTCTGGTCTTATATTTACATATCACTGAACTGCACCACATATTACAATTGTTATATTACCTAGAAATAGAAAATCTCTCTAATAAATACAGTCATTAAATAACTGTACAAACATGTCACACTCTCCCTAAATTTTCCTAGACAATTAGCAGATGTCATAAAATATTTTTTTTAATATCTGTAATAGTAATATTCAGAAAAGAATTGCATTCATTCCTTTCAAAACCTGCTAAGTGTAAGCACCTATTTAGTGCATTTATCCTACATCAAATTCAAGTGATTTAATGGACCCATGGGTGTGGAAGAAATCAAAGAACTTGTGAACTTGTTTAACCAAACAGGTTTGGATATGCTGGACATTATTATAAAAAACAACGATATTAAACTGAATGAAATCAAGGGTGAAATTAAGCAGTTGTATGTGAGTATTACCACGGATTTACTGTTTGAGCAATACAAAAGTAATTTTGACAGGGTAATTAGAAGTATTGAAATGTTTGTTTTAAAAGCTCTGAAACCAAGGAAAGGAAATTTAAAAGGGACAGTTTAGATTATAAATATAAATGTGCATACCGCCTGGGACTAAATACAGGGATTTGAGTGTAACTATGGGAAGGAAAGTGAAGTTATAGGTGAAGAAGAAAATAATGGAATTAATGATTTTAATGTTTTAATGATTTTAACGAAGGGTTGCATAGGTCAAACGATTTTTTAGATATGGAAGACCAGCCTCGAAGATCAGAGAGGCTGTGCAACAGGGGAATAAATCAGGGGGAACATCAAGAAAATTACAACGGAAGAAGCAACAGGAGAGGGAGGTATTAATGAATGAGAATACCGGGGTTGAATATTTTAGAGACAATGAAACAATGTGGATTGAAAGTTTTGCTGGGAAAAATGTTTGTGAGCTGGTTAACAATGAAGGGGGTAGTACTAATGATCGTGTCAATTCGGTTCATGAAGTATGTTGTTTAACGGACGACAATGTTACACTACCCTTGGTAAACATGGAAATGATAGATTGTTTAGGAGCGAAAACAACTTGGTTGTTCCACATTGTAGTATAGAAGGATTATATGAAAAAAGTATTCATGAAATCGGTACTGTGTTTGAATATTGTGACAACAATGAATTTGTTATCAAAGAAGGTAACAATTTTAAAGTTTACCGTAAAAATGATTATTGTATTTACAATTACACTGACTTAAACATTAACAATGAATATTTTGAGTTATTTTCAAAAGGGGTAAAATTTGTGCCAATGTTCAAACCTGACACTGTAAAAACACTGGTGGAAATAAAGATGTTTACCAGGCAGATGCACCTTAAAATGTTTTTTGCAGGGGGGTGGAAAAGTGAAACGATTAATGTGAACAATTCTACCCCAGATAACAACAAACTTAAAAGGAAAAGTGCATTTATGCTCCCATTCCACAAGGAAGTGTTATGTTTTGAGAAAATAGTGGAGGCCCATACGAGAGAAATGTTAAAAAATTGTAAGGTGTTAGATGACAATTTAACAAAGAAAGAAAGAGAATTGTTGGACACCCTGAAAAAATCTGGGTTGTATGAAGCCCGACAAGGGAGGGGGCACTGTGATTATGACTAACACAGATTATATCTCTGATATTACAGCATTATTAAATAGGGAAGAAACATATAAAGCTGTGTCAAGAAATGAAATTAACAGGGCTTATATGAAAATTGATGTGTTTTTAGATGATGCCCTTTCTCAGGGCTCAATTAATGAAAGTGATTACAATTTCTTGGTAGTTAAATTTCCAAAAATACCGACATTGTTTGGTATCCCGAAGACTCACAAGGGTGCTGACAGATTGGAATACAGGCCTATTGTAATTGCAAGGGGTTCTAAAACTGAACCCATAGCTGCTTTTATTGACATTTCATTAAAAACTATGTTTGTGACGTTGAACACATCATAAAAGACTCGTGGCACTGTTTGAAAAGGTTTAAAGATTTAGAAAGAGTGGAGGGAGATTTTGGGTTTTTGACCATAGATGTGGTCAACTTGTTCTCGGTCATTCCGCAGGAAGAGGGCCTGGAGTTATTTTTTGAAGCCATGGTTAAGAGTGGTTTGTTTAATGGGCAGAAAATGAATCTCCTATTAGACATGATGGAAGTAGTATTGAGGAATAATTTTCTGATTTTGAAGGTGACCTCTTCCAGCAAGTTTTAGGAGTAGCAATGAAATGTGCCCCCTTGTTTGCTAATGCGGTTCTATTGACGTGGGAGAGGGAACACATTTTTATATCCAATAAATATCAGGAAAAAATTCTCATGTACAATAGGTTTTTGGACGATATTCTGATATTATGGAAAGGGGACCAAGACTCAGCAAAAGAATTTGTGGAGTACTTGGGAAAAACAACTAATTTTTTGAAATTCACTTTCAATTGGAAAAATGAGAGTATTTCCTACTTGGATGTATTGATATGTAAAGGGGAGGGGGGGTTTTACAAGCAACATTTTTAGGAAGGAAAACTATTCCAATTCCCTTTTGCATTTTAATAGTTACCATCCTTTCCATCAACGTAAGGGATTAATTAAGGCCCAAATGGTCAGAACATCTAGGTTAGTAAGTCAAGAAGAGGACTTTAAAGATGAAATGTTTAAACTGATCGGAATGTTTCTTGACCGTGGATACCCTTTAAAACTGTTATTAAGTGTTAAAAGAGATATAAATAGAGAGAGAAAAGGTAGATATGCCCCGATTTTACAGGGTGGACTAAATTTAAGAGAAGTTAAGGAAAATAAGAAGGAAGAACAGAAGGATGGCCTTCGTTTAGTGGTAAAGTATAATGAGATGACGTCTGCCCTTATTGAAACAGTTAAGGAAGTATGGAATTTTTCTTTAAGCGACGAGGTAAAAAAGATTTTGGGCAATAATCCCAATATAGTGTTTAGTAGAGGGGAGAACATGAAAGATATTTTAGAAAAGAATAAATTAAAAAATTACAGGTCAAACATGAGGAAATGTGGTTTCTGCAGATGGTGTAGGTTTGTGAATGAAGGATCATATGTGTGTGTTGAAGGGTATAAATATACCATCAAATGTCCGGGACAGTGCAATTGTTGTACAAAAAATCTTGTATATCTCGCCTCCTGTTCTTCATGTAATGCCTACTACGTTGGCAAAACCATCAGGAGGCTTCGAGATCGGATTTCTGAACACCTAAGGTCCATTAAAAAGAAAGATTTGCACAATGCACTGTATTTGCACACTACAAAATGTAAGGTTTTTAAAAAGTTTTTGTTTTTTGTTATAGGTCGCGTAATTGATTCAGGTGAAGGAGGGGATGTGGTCAACATGGTTGGTGCTTTAGAAACGGAGTGGCAAATTAGATTAGATGCCTGTAGACCCCCAGGGTTAAATGACCACATCTCCATCAAGCCTATTTTAAAATTAAGATCCCAGCAGATATAATTCAATGCAATTTAAAGGGCTATTATACAACATATATATTTTTTAAAGTGTTTAAAGTTTTTAAAGTGTTTGAGTGATTAATGTTATTAACTTTGGAAATTTTGAATTTATTTATTATAATAAAGTGAGTGTAATTAATGAGTTATAGCTTTATAATTATATTAGAACAAAATTCAAGTATCGAGGAGTTTTTAATCAAAGAAATAGTTGTATAAAACAATGTTTTTTATTCAATTATTGATTGTCTTATATAAAAAATGTATTTTTGAGTGGGAGGGGTTTGCTTCAACCAATTGTAATGTGAAGTAGAGTATTTAAAATGTTGAGAGATGCCTGTTTGTGTTACGACTCTGAAGATGCCTAAGTGTTTGGCGAAAGCATTCTATAGTGCTTAGTCAGTCTGTACTTTATTTGCAACCTTTTGCCTGTTCTAATAAAATCCTGTTGTGTGTCACCTTCGTGGTTTGGCTGCTGGACTTTGTGGTACCAAAAGTTTTTTATTCGATTCTGCCCTGGTGGGTGTTACCACTTTTTTCTTTTCATTTCTACAAACCACTGGGACAGTCGCTATTATCAGCGTTTGGTGTACTAACATGCAGGCAATTTTGAAGGAGCTGGCGGTGGTTGTTAATAAGCTGATTCAAGCTTATGACGTTGAGTCGGTGAATGGAGCAGCTAATGGTGACAATGAGTTAAGAGGAGAGCGTTTCGTGGAACCGGTGAGCCCAACCGATTCAGAGGTTTGATGTTTTACCTTGCACTCACCAGTTGGGTCAATCCCATGTGCTCAACAGACCAGGGCAAAATCTTATGCCAAAGCGACTATTTCTCAAGGTAGGAACCTACAGCGAGAAGGCGGCGTGGTGGACCTGAATGGGATAGAGCCGAACAACGGTTTTGATATTACTTCCTGGTTTGACGAGCCGTCTATATGGGACATTAACATTAGGAACAAAGGTGGTTAAACCTTGTGTAAGAGAGCAGATTTCGAACTACGAGAAATTGTGTAAAAAATATCGTGCTATCCAGTTGGATACAAAGTTTTTGACAGAATCTAGAGGTTTAAACCAGGTACCGAAGGGACTAAGGATTTGGAAAAGACCCATGGGTGTGGAAGAAGGGTCGGCAGCGTTCAATGAACTTGTGAACTTGTTTAACCAAACAGGTTTGGATATGCTGGACATTATTATAAAAAACAACGATATTAAACTGAATGAAATCAAGGGTGAAATTAAGCAGTTGTATGTGAGTATTACCACGGATTTACTGTTTGAGCAATACAAAAGTAATTTTGACAGGGTAATTAGAAGTATTGAAATGTTTGTTTTAAAAAGCTCTGAAACCAAGGAAAGGAAATTTAAAAGGGACAGTTTAGATTATAAATATAAATGTGCATACCCGCCTGGGACTAAATACAGGGGATTTGAGTGTAACTATGGGAAGGAAAGTGAAGTTATAGGTGAAGAAGAAAATAATGGAATTAATGATTTTAATGTTTTTAATGATTTTAACGAAGGGTTGCATAGGTCAAACGATTTTTTAGATATGGAAGACCAGCCTCGAAGATCAGAGAGGCTGCGCAACAGGGAATAAATCAGGGGGAACATCAAGAAAATTACAACGGAAGAAGCAACAGGAGAGGGAGGTATTAATGAATGAGAATACCTCGGGGGTTGAATATTTTAGAGACAATGAAACAATGTGGATTGAAAGTTCTGCTGGGAAAAATGTTTGTGAGCTGGTTAACAATGAAGGGGGTAGTACTAATGATCGCGTCAATTCGGTTCATGAAGTATGTTGTTTAACGGACGACAATGTTACACTACCCTTGGTAAACATGGAAATGATAGATTGTTTAGGAGCGAAAACAACTTGGTTGTTCCACATTGTAGTATAGAAGGATTATATGAAAAAAGTATTCATGAAATCGGTACTGTGTTTGAATATTGTGACAACAATGAATTTGTTATCAAAGAAGGTAACAATTTTAAAGTTTACCGTAAAAATGATTATTGTATTTACAATTACACTGACTTAAACATTAACAATGAATATTTTGAGTTATTTTCAAAAGGGGTAAAATTTGTGCCAATGTTCAAACCTGACACTGTAAAAACACTGGTGGAAATAAAGATGTTTACCAGGCAGATGCACCTTAAAATGTTTTTTGCAGGGGGGTGGAAAAGTGAAACGATTAATGTGAACAATTCTACCCCAGATAACAACAAACTTAAAAGGAAAAGTGCATTTATGCTCCCATTCCACAAGGAAGTGTTATGTTTTGAGAAAATAGTGGAGGCCCATACGAGAGAAATGTTAAAAAATTGTAAGGTGTTAGATGACAATTTAACAAAGAAAGAAAGAGAATTGTTGGACACCCTGAAAAAATCTGGGTTGTATAGATTTATGAAGCCCGACAAGGGAGGGGGCACTGTGATTATGACTAACACAGATTATATCTCTGATATTACAGCATTATTAAATAGGGAAGAAACATATAAAGCTGTGTCAAGAAATGAAATTAACAGGGCTTATATGAAAATTGATGTGTTTTTAGATGATGCCCTTTCTCAGGGCTCAATTAATGAAAGTGATTACAATTTCTTGGTAGTTAAATTTCCAAAAATACCGACATTGTTTGGTATCCCGAAGACTCACAAGGGTGCTGACAGATTGGAATACAGGCCTATTGTAATTGCAAGGGGTTCTAAAACTGAACCCATAGCTGCTTTTATTGACATTTCATTAAAAACTATGTTTGACGACGTTGAACACATCATAAAAGACTCGTGGCACTGTTTGAAAAGGTTTAAAGATTTAGAAAGAGTGGAGGGAGATTTTGGGTTTTTGACCATAGATGTGGTCAACTTGTTCTCGGTCATTCCGCAGGAAGAGGGCCTGGAGTTATTTTTTGAAGCCATGGTTAAGAGTGGTTTGTTTAATGGGCAGAAAATGAATCTCCTATTAGACATGATGGAAGTAGTATTGAGGAATAATTTTCTGATTTTTGAAGGTGACCTCTTCCAGCAAGTTTTAGGAGTAGCAATGGGGGCGAAATGTGCCCCCTTGTTTGCTAATGCGGTTCTATTGACGTGGGAGAGGGAACACATTTTTATATCCAATAAATATCAGGAAAAAATTCTCATGTACAATAGGTTTTTGGACGATATTCTGATATTATGGAAAGGGGACCAAGACTCAGCAAAAGAATTTGTGGAGTACTTGGGAAAAACAACTAATTTTTTGAAATTCACTTTCAATTGGAAAAATGAGAGTATTTCCTACTTGGATGTATTGATATGTAAAGGGGAGGGGGGGTTTTACAAGCAACATTTTTAGGAAGGAAAACTATTCCAATTCCCTTTTGCATTTTAATAGTTACCATCCTTTCCATCAACGTAAGGGATTAATTAAGGCCCAAATGGTCAGAACATCTAGGTTAGTAAGTCAAGAAGAGGACTTTAAAGATGAAATGTTTAAACTGATCGGAATGTTTCTTGACCGTGGATACCCTTTAAAACAGTTATTAAGTGTTAAAAGAGATATAAATAGAGAGAGAAAAGGTAGATATGCCCCGATTTTACAGGGTGGACTAAATTTAAGAGAAGTTAAGGAAAATAAGAAGGAAGAACAGAAGGATGGCCTTCGTTTAGTGGTAAAGTATAATGAGATGACGTCTGCCCTTATTGAAACAGTTAAGGAAGTATGGAATTTTTCTTTAAGCGAGGTAAAAAAGATTTTGGGCAATAATCCCAATATAGTGTTTAGTAGAGGGGAGAACATGAAAGATATTTTAGAAAAGAATAAATTAAAAAATTACAGGTCAAACATGAGGAAATGTGGTTTCTGCAGATGGTGTAGGTTTGTGAACGAAGGATCATATGTGTGTGTTGAAGGGTATAAATATACCATCAAATGTCGGGACAGTGCAATTGTTGTACAAAAAATCTTGTATATCTCGCCTCCTGTTCTTCATGTAATGCCTACTACGTTGGCAAAACCATCAGGAGGCTTTGAGATTGGATTTCTGAACACCTAAGGTCCATTAAAAGAAAGATTTGCACAATGCACTGTATTTGCACACTACAAAATGTAAGGTTTTTAAAAAGTTTTTGTTTTTTGTTATAGGTCGCGTAATTGATTCAGGTGAAGGAGGGGATGTGGTCAACATGGTTGGTGCTTTAGAAACGGAGTGGCAAATTAGATTAGATGCCTGTAGACCCCCAGGGTTAAATGACCACATCTCCATCAAGCCTATTTTAAAATTAAGATCCCAGCAGATATAATTCAATGCAATTTAAAGGGCTATTATACAACATATATATTTTTTAAAGTGTTTAAAGTTTTTAAAGTGTTTGAGTGATTAATGTTATTAACTTTGGAAATTTTGAATTTATTTATTATAATAAAGTGAGTGTAATTAATGAGTTATAGCTTTATAATTATATTAGAACAAAATTCAAGTATCGAGGAATTTTAATCAAAGAAATAGTTGTATAAAACAATGTTTTTTATTCAATTATTGATTGTCTTATATAAAAAATGTATTTTTGAGTGGGAGGGGTTTGCTTCAACCAATTGTAATGTGAAGTAGAGTATTTAAAATGTTGAGAGATGCCTGTTTGTGTTACGACTCTGAAGATGCCTAAGTGTTTGGCGAAAGCATTCTATAGTGCTTAGTCAGTCTGTACTTTATTTGCAACCTTTTGCCTGTTCTAATAAAATCCTGTTGTGTGTCACCTTCGTGGTTTGGCTGCTGGACTTTGTGGTACCAAAAGTTTTTTATTCGATTCTGCCCTGGTGGGTGTTACCACTTTTTTCTTTTCATTTCTACAAACCACTGGGACAGTCGCTATTATCAGCGTTTGGTGTACTAACATGCAGGCAATTTTGAAGGAGCTGGCGGTGGTTGTTAATAAGCTGATTCAAGCTTATGACGTTGAGTCGGTGAATGGAGCAGCCAATGGTGATAAAGAGTTTAGAGGAGAACGTTCCACGGAACCGGTAAGCCCAACCGATTCAGAGGTTCGATGTTTTACCATGCATTCACCAGTTGGGTCAATCCCATGTGCTCAACAGACCAGGGCAAAATCTTATGCCAAAGCGACTGGTTCTCAAGGTAGGAACCTACAGCGAGAAGGCGGTGTGGTGGACCCGAATGGGATAGAGCCGAACGACGGCTTTGACATTTCTTCCTGGTTTGACGAGCCGTCAATACCGGACATTAATATTAGGAGTAAAAAGGCGGTGGTGAAACCTTGTGTAAGAGAGCAGATTTTGAACTATGAGAAACTGTGCAAAAAATATCGTGCTATTCAGTTGGATACGAAGTTTTTGACAGAATCTAGAGGTCTAAATCAGGTACCGAAGGGACTAAGGATTTGGAAAAGACCCATGGGTGTGGAAGAAGGGTCGGCAGCGTTCAAAGAACTTGTGAACTTGTTTAACCAAACAGGTTTGGATATGCTGGACATTATTATAAAAAACAACGATATTAAACTGAATGAAATCAAGGGTGAAATTAAGCAGTTGTATGTGAGTATTACCACGGATTTACTGTTTGAGCAATACAAAAGTAATTTTGACAGGGTAATTAGAAGTATTGAAATGTTTGTTTTAAAAAGCTCTGAAACCAAGGAAAGGAAATTTAAAAGGGACAGTTTAGATTATAAATATAAATGTGCATACCCGCCTGGGACTAAATACAGGGGATTTGAGTGTAACTATGGGAAGGAAAGTGAAGTTATAGGTGAAGAAGAAAATAATGGAATTAATGATTTTAATGTTTTTAATGATTTTAACGAAGGGTTGCATAGGTCAAACGATTTTTTAGATATGGAAGACCAGCCTCGAAGATCAGAGAGGCTGCGCAACAGGGGAATAAATCAGGGGGAACATCAAGAAAATTACAACGGAAGAAGCAACAGGAGAGGGAGGTATTAATGAATGAGAATACCTCGGGGGTTGAATATTTTAGAGACAATGAAACAATGTGGATTGAAAGTTCTGCTGGGAAAAATGTTTGTGAGCTGGTTAACAATGAAGGGGGTAGTACTAATGATCGCGTCAATTCGGTTCATGAAGTATGTTCTTTAACGGACGACAATGTTACACTACCCTTGGTAAACATGGAAATGATAGATTGTTTAGGGAACGAAAACAACTTGGTTGTTCCACATTGTAGTATAGAAGGATTATATGAAAAAAGTATTCATGAAATCGGTACTGTGTTTGAATATTGTGACAACAATGAATTTGTTATCAAAGAAGGTAACAATTTTAAAGTTTACCGTAAAAATGATTATTGTATTTACAATTACACTGACTTAAACATTAACAATGAATATTTTGAGTTATTTTCAAAAGGGGTAAAATTTGTGCCAATGTTCAAACCTGACACTGTAAAAACACTGGTGGAAATAAAGATGTTTACCAGGCAGATGCACCTTAAAATGTTTTTTGCAGGGGGGTGGAAAAGTGAAACGATTAATGTGAACAATTCTACCCCAGATAACAACAAACTTAAAAGGAAAAGTGCATTTATGCCCCCATTCCACAAGGAAGTGTTATGTTTTGAGAAAATAGTGGAGGCCCATACGAGAGAAATGTTAAAAAATTGTAAGGTGTTAGATGACAATTTAACAAAGAAAGAAAGAGAATTGTTGGACACCCTGAAAAAATCTGGGTTGTATAGATTTATGAAGCCCGACAAGGGAGGGGGCACTGTGATTATGACTAACACAGATTATATCTCTGATATTACAGCATTATTAAATAGGGAAGAAACATATAAAGCTGTGTCAAGAAATGAAATTAACAGGGCTTATATGAAAATTGATGTGTTTTTAGATGATGCCCTTTCTCAGGGCTCAATTAATGAAAGTGATTACAATTTCTTGGTAGTTAAATTTCCAAAAATACCGACATTGTTTGGTATCCCGAAGACTCACAAGGGTGCTGACAGATTGGAATGCAGGCCTATTGTAAGTGCAAGGGGTTCTAAAACTGAACCCATAGCTGCTTTTATTGACATTTCATTAAAAACTATGTTTGACGACGTTGAACACATCATAAAAGACTCGTGGCACTGTTTGAAAAGGTTTAAAGATTTAGGAAGAGTGGAGGGAGATTTTGGGTTTTTGACCATAGATGTGGTCAACTTGTTCTCAGTCATTCCGCAGGAAGAGGGCCTGGAGTTATTTTTTGAAGCCATGGTTAAGAGTGGTTTGTTTAATGGGCAGAAAATGAATCTCCTATTAGACATGATGGAAGTAGTATTGAGGAATAATTTTCTGATTTTTGAAGGTGACCTCTTACAGCAAGTTTTAGGAGTAGCAATGGGGGCAAAATGTGCCCCCTTGTTTGCTAATGCGGTTCTATTGACGTGGGAGGGGGAACACATTTTTATATCCAATAAATATCAGGAAAAAATTCTCATGTACAATAGGTTTTTGGACGATATTCTGATATTATGGAAAGGGGACCAAGACTCAGCAAAAGAATTTGTGGAGTACTTGGGAAAAACAACTAATTTTTTGAAATTCACTTTCAATTGGAAAAATGAGAGTATTTCCTACTTGGATGTATTGATATGTAAAGGGGAGGGGGGTTTTACAAGCAACATTTTTAGGAAGGAAAACTATTCCAATTCCCTTTTGCATTTTAATAGTTACCATCCTTTCCATCAACGTAAGGGATTAATTAAGGCCCAAATGGTCAGAACATCTAGGTTAGTAAGTCAAGAAGAGGACTTTAAAGATGAAATGTTTAAACTGATCGGAATGTTTCTTGACCGTGGATACCCTTTAAAACTGTTATTAAGTGTTAAAAGAGATATAAATAGAGAGAGAAAAGGTAGATATGCCCCGATTTTAAAGGGTGGACTAAATTTAAGAGAAGTTAAGGAAAATAAGAAGGAAGAACAGAAGGATGGCCTTCGTTTAGTGGTAAAATATAATGAGATGACATCTGCCCTTATTGAAACAGTTAAGGAAGTATGGAATTTTTCTGGTAAAAAGATTTTGGGCAATAATCCCAATATAGTGTTTAGTAGAGGGGAGAACATGAAAGATATTTTAGAAAAGAATAAATTAAAAAATTACAGGTCAAACATGAGGAAATGTGGTTTCTGCAGATGGTGTAGGTTTGTGAACGAAGGATCATATGTGTGTGTTGAAGGGTATAAATATACCATCAAATGTCCGGGACAGTGCAATTGTTGTACAAAAAATCTTGTATATCTCGCCTCCTGTTCTTCATGTAATGCCTACTACGTTGGCAAAACCATCAGGAGGCTTTGAGATTGGATTTCTGAACACCTAAGGTCCATTAAAAAGAAAGATTTGCACAATGCACTGTATTTGCACACTACAAAATGTAAGGTTTTTAAAAAGTTTTTGTTTTTTGTTATAGGTCGCGTAATTGATTCAGGTGAAGGAGGGGATGTGGTCAACATGGTTGGTGCTTTAGAAACGGAGTGGCAAATTAGATTAGATGCCTGTAGACCCCCAGGTTTAAATGACCACATCTCCATCAAGCCTATTTTAAAATTAAGATCCCAGCAGATATAATTCAATGCAATTTAAAGGGCTATTATACAACATATATATTTTTTAATGTGTTTAAAGTTTTTAAAGTGTTTGAGTGATTAATGTTATTAACTTTGGAAATTTTGAATTTATTTATTATAAAGAGTGTAATTAATGAGTTATAGCTTTATAATTATATTAGAACAAAATTCAAGTATCGAGGAGTTTTTAATCAAAGAAATAGTTGTATAAAACAATGTTTTTTATTCAATTATTGATTGTCTTATATAAAAAATGTATTTTTGAGTGGGAGGGGTTTGCTTCAACCAATTGTAATGTGAAGTAGGGTATTTAAAATGTTGAGAGATGCCTGTTTGTGTTACGACTCTGAAGATGCCTAAGTGTTTGGCGAAAGCATTCTATAGTGCTTAGTCAGTCTGTACTTTATTTGCAACCTTTTGCCTGTTCTAATAAAATCCTGTTGTGTGTCACCTTCGTGGTTTGGCTGCTGGACTTTGTGATACCAAAAGTTTTTTATAAGTAAAAGAAACCTCCTCAGCTCGAGTTGTATATTAATTCTAAGCTATTGTTCATTAAAATTGCTTAAGTTTCAGTACATTCTAAGTGAAACTCAATATTTACATTTTTACATAGTTAACCGATATAGTATGTTGCAATCTCAGGTCTATATTATATTGTTAAAATGGCATTACAGTGTATGCTGTTTTGACCACACATATAAAGTGAAATCCAAAAACAGTGAAAGCTCAGGTCAGTGATTTCTTTCCTAGGGAAAAAAAATCACGTGGCCTGAGCCATGACATTGCCCTTTACCCCACTGTAGTGCGATCTTGGAGTTGGTATATTTAGTTGGGGAGGGGCACAGCCTCCCACTTTGAAATGTTTTAACTGGCGTGTTGTGTCTTGTTGGTCTACCGATTTTTTTTCCCTAGGAAAAAAATTGCTGACCTGGGGTTTTGCTGTTTTCAGATTTCACTTTTTCTGTGTTGTCAAAATGGCATTCGCTGTAATGCCATTTTGACAATATAATATAGACCCGCAATACTCAACTATCCTGAGTAAAGCTAAAAGTACCTATAAAAACTTGTAAAAAGTAATGTTATTAATGCTTCAAAATCACATAAGTTATGATACCACAAAATTTTCATATGTATAACAGACATATTTTCAGACATAAGAAATATTCTTATTACTTGTACCACCATTATATATGAGAAGAGTTGCTTACCCAATACATAGACCAGTTTTTTTATTTTCATGTTCATCCACTGTGCAAACATTTTAATAACTATACACATACTACTGTTATTAGGTCCATACTATTAAGCAGAACTTTCAAGTTTATCTGACAATAATGTCTCATGAACTAGATGAATAACAGACTTCTCACTCATTCAAGATCTATTTTTTCATTCATCCCCTTTCTCCACTAACATCAATATCTCATAGGTTCATAGGTGGATATCAGGCTAACTGTCCTGAAGGGCCATTTTAGGTCTAGCCAATACCCATGGTTAGAATCAAACCCTGTACCTTGTACTTATGAGGCAAAGACTATAATCATTATGTCAAACTCATCCCTTCCTTTCAGTTTACCTTTGTACCTTATTCCACCAGTAGGCAGGATAGTCTCAAGGAAAATTTCCTTTATCCTCCCAGTCACTTCATATGGGCTATCAAATGTCAGTATTTTACCAGTCCTATACACTTTCCGAGTAGTAAGGCTAATAATGTAAATTTCAGTTTTCTTCACTTGCTCTGTAAATTGTAAGTGATATTCCAGTGTCACTTCAGAGTAATTATGTCACACAAATGCAGGTCCTGCAGGCATTAATAGCATTTACTGAGCTGACACAACTTCCATAACACCTGTTATTTTTCCTACTTTTATCTAGGTTCCCACATTTGACAACCTAGTATAGCAACTTCAAGCATTTCACAAATAATATCCCCAGCAAACATGTTCTGAACCTTGTGTGCATTGTACCATCTTGGTTTTCACATATTTAATCAACCCAATCTCTTCCTCGGCTTCTAGAGCACCATATCTTTGCAAATGTTGCTTTCTTGGAATATTGTGCATTCAAGTTAAGTCTGCTCAATCTTTTTAATTTATCATTTACCTTGTATCAAATCTCAAACATTTGCTATTTAACTGGCTCAGTGGTTGTTGCCTAGTTGTGCAGGAAATTTACTTCATTTATTGGAAACAATCTATGCATTTGTTATACATTTCAGACAATCCTGTCAAGTTCCATAATTTGATCTGTAGATCTTCAGGCTATTTGCAACCACCACCATATTCAACCTTCATACTTTTGTGGTTGCTCTGCTTGCTGGATATGAATGATCCTGCCCTCCTCATTTCAGCTCCCAACTAACTTCTATTTTAAGATATTTAAATTCCATCAGACAATCCATTTCTTCCATCACCAATCAATACATGACATATTCATTCTTCAGTTTTTTCAAAAAATAAAAACAAATACAAAAAACATCAAATGAACTGCTTTTATGTCACTATTTAGCAGTTTTAGGTCAATAAAATGACCCAAGGAGATCACCTGTTTTCTAACCAACTGCTTTTTAAACCTATACTCAAAAGCTATTCATTTGAAAAAACTGCACCAGAAAGTGTGACAAGTTAAAGCAGAACATGACTGAGTACTTTTATAGCTAGCAGAAGAAAATGGCCCGCTGTTGTTTAACTGTAACTGGATATATGAAATCAGGACAAAGTTTTATGACCCCAGTCTGTATTTACCACAGAGGCAAGGCCCAGTTGTATCAACAGTGACTATAGTATGAAAACAGACCTTCGAGATAATATAACTGCAAGAAAAATGTAAATGAGAAAAGATTGCTTCAAGAAAATGCACAACAAAAATATCTGAAGATGTGGAACTTCCGTTTTTCTCTGGTGTATATTTAGAAACTGACATAAAGCAATTCTATGTAAAGGTTATAAGGTTAGAGCAATCCATGTAAATAATAATAAGGTTGTAAAAATCTGTACAACCTTCAAATTAACAATAATGTGAGTGCTACAAGCAGATTAATACTCATGAGTACTAAGTAATCCCATTGCAATATAATTTGTGAATAAAACATGGTACAGGCTTCTACCTTAGCTAATTATTATTTTTTGTCACTATAATTATACAAAGTGGGTTGGAGATGTGAATGAAGCTTAGACTTTCTGAGACAAATTAAAAATATGACAAGGTGAAAATGAAACTATGTAGCTAGACTGTGCCTGCATATGCTGGAACGGGTCTATATTACGTTATCAAATACTCATGTATTCGAAAACATAATAGTCGACCCCTAAATGTCAAAAATGTCAAATGTCGAAACAAAAAAAAAAATACAAAAACCCACCCAAACAAGCCATTTAAACACTGCACCCCCCACAACCCCGCTACTTAAATATACCAACTCTGAGATCGCCATACAGTGCAGACAATGGAAAACTTCCATTTCCACACTGTACGGAGATCTCCATTGAAAAGTTTGACATTTGACATTTTCAACATTTAGGGGCAGACTATTATGTTTTTGAATACATGAGTATTTGATAACGTAATATAGACCTGCTGGAACAGAATATGGGAGACAGAGGGACAGGCTGATTACCAGAGGGACACAAAGTGACAGACTGGAGCTAAAGAAGCAACTAGGATCTACTGCAACCCACAGTCATAAAACCAGGGAGGGAATACATGGAGGAGGGACGACCCTTACTGACTTCATAGGAATAATACTACCTTTCAATAAGCAATATACCACTCTCCTCAAACAGATTTCAGATTTTCCTACCATCGACAAATGAGGATGAGTGGTCACAGGGATGTATTACAATTGTGCAGGTTAACAGACCTTGAATAAAAATGGCAGGGCTATGGAAATGACCGGTGCACAAGAGTCACATAGCACCATTCTTACATAGCAGCAAACAAACAATGAATAACTGGCCAATAGCCACTTTCTGTGTCCAATTAGAAGGAAGGTATTTCATCTTACTTTTAATTAAAATTATTGAGTGGATTACTTTTTGAGAGTTTTTTACTATTATTTTTAAACCACTTTTAAATGCTATATCAAATGATATTCATGAGATGTTTTTAGAATGTATCTTATATATTTTGTATTGAATATTGTATTACCATATAAGTATATACACAGGGTTTACCTTTTTAACAGCGAAACACAGTGGTGCGATTGCTCATATGAGTGAATCGTAACCACGAAAATGAAAACATCAACAGTTTGAAATGTTTGAAAATCAGCAAATCGAAAAGCAGATTTGCTGATTTCGAACATAAATGTCGAGAAAAAAATTTAATGAAGTGTAAATCAGGGGGGCAAGCCCCCCTGCACCACCCACACCCCCCCTACTTTAATATTCTAACTCTGGGATCACACTATATTGGAGAAAGGGACCATTTCCTGATCCCCACTATAGTGCAATCCACCCCAAGATGCCGAATGTGCAGTGAGCGAATGTCAATGTGCATTCGCTCATTGCATATTCGATCCTTTTTCCGTTCGGCATTTGCAAACTTTGCAAACTGCCTTTCAGACAATTGCTGTTCACCCTTGTGCAATACGCACCCATGAAGGTAACACTATACACAGGTCTACTTCTAAAGTTTGAAGTTTCAAAACTTGAAATTTCTTATGATCAAGACCATAAGATGGAAGTTTTGAAATTTAGAAATGTAAATAAAAAAAAAATAAAAACAAAACATCTTTTTTTTTACATTTTTGTAGGGGAGCAAGCACCCCTACCAACTCCAAGATCACACTACAGCGAGGAACATGGTAAATATACTGTTTTGCTCTGTATTGCAGTCTCCATTTAAATAGTTCATAGTTTCAAAACTTAGATTTTATGGTTTTGACCATAAGAAGTTTGAAGTTTTGAAACTTTGAAATTTAGAAGAAGACCCACACACACACACACACACACACACACACACACACACACACACACACACACACACACTTGCTCCTTTGGGGTAAAGATATGTAGACGTGTTTTTTAAAGTGCTGCTTCTTTAAGAACTAACTGATTTTTTTTATTTTCAAATTGTTTTATTATGTTCAGGAATTGTGTTCCTATTTAAACTACTGGTTGTGCATTGCTTTTTTATTCTGATGAAGTCCTGAGAGCAACCAGATGAAAGCGCTTATTTCTTTATTAAACATTGTTTTTTTTCAACAGACTGAGCTCCCTCTTTGATTTTTTGTTTTTATCACAGCCTTGTGCCTGGCCACCTTTTTTCTGGTTATTTGGTTGTATCATCGGTGGCTTTGCCTTGTTTTATTGTTTCTGTAATTTATTTATATGTCACAACTGGGCCTCTGCTGAAAAAAAGGTTTCATCTTATGTCTGACTTTCCCAATAAACAAAGATAAATAGCAAAATAAATAAAATAAACTTGTAGATATTGAATAGATATTGAATACTGAGCTGTGGTTGCATCTCATCACTATAATTTCACATCACCATGGTTTCACATGAAGGAATATGTGGGATTAGATGACAGAACTACATTGGATGCTAGAAAACTTCCCATCAGCCGCAAGCCAAAGTTTTTGCCAAGACCTGACTCCACAATATAACCTCAAGTAGCATCATCGAATGATAGTCTGCTACTATGTGTGCCATCCATGACTGTGCCATCCATGATTATGCCATCAATGAGTGTACCATCCATGACTGTGCCATCCATGAGCGTACCATCCATAAGTGTAACATCCATTAGTGTGCCATCCATGAGTGTACCATCCATGACTGTGCCATCCATGAATGTACCATCCATGAGTGCAACATGCATGAGTATGCCATCCATAAGTTGACCTTTATGGTGCTTATCATGTGCAGAAGTGCTGAGCAATGCTATTATGAATATATGCATATTATGAGTCCACTCATTGCCTATAAAACCTCTGTCTGCACCCTACAACAATATCATGCAACTATGCAACACCAGACATGAGAGATGCAATAGGGGTGGATGCAGACAGGGAAGATCAGGTCACATGTGACATGTGCTGCTTTAGATACTGTAGGAAACCAGGGCACATGCTGGTTGCTTCTTTGGCCATGAGTCCTGGCACTGGATTCCTTATACTTGGTTGAAGTTAAAGTGTTTGAGTTTAAACTCATTAGTTTCTTTCCTCTGAAATGGAACTGCAAATTTATTTTTTATATAGAGAGCCATTTACAGTGCAGTTTCTATTTGTGCACCACTAGTGATTATGAGTGTGATGTCCCCATTCTGGGCCAGTAATTAAGGAGCCTCACTCCTCACCACAGACACTGGAGAGGGAGGTTCACATGAAACAAAAATGGATACACCTAGTGCAGCTCTTTGCATCAAGCACAGTTTCTCTTAAGAGCACATAGGGAATACAGTCAGTCCAGGGGCTGGGTCCTCTCTCTCTCTTCCAGACCCTCAATAAAACTCTCCACTGCCTTAGGTGTAGGGTTAAGTCCTCAGCTGAGTGTCCAAACCAAGTCCTCCAGCACCTTCTCTGTGGAACCAGTGCTTTGTGTACCTGCTCCAAGCAGCTGACACACACACACACACACACACACACACACACACACACACACACACACACACACACACACACACACACACACCTAGAAAGACTGGCACAGATTTACTAGCTATGCCCCCTTCTGCCCAGACTATAAGAAAGTTACACTGCCACTGGACACTCGAAAGCCAGGTACTCTAAGGCTCATGCAAAGGTACCCAATTACACTGAGTAAAATTAATATTAACTCAATTCAAATGCTTATGTTGATCAAACAGCAAGGCCTTCAGGAGTGGCCACAGTGTCACCGAATAAATACCAGTACTCTCAAAGGTTCAAATATCCTCTAAAGGACCAGCCACAATGAAAAGTTTAAATACGTTTTATAATAAATAATAAAAGAACATGAAAATACTAAATATTTAGAATAAACACCAAAGTTTCAGTCACAGGAAATATTAAAAATAACACAGGTGAACAGGTTCACAAAGTTAAAGAAAAATAATACTTAACTAATCTCACTTTATTTTCCTGACTAATCTAAAGAATTATTATTCCCTGGTCAATTACTAGAACAAGGCAAGATGAAGTAAGTGAGAAATCCTTCTTTGTCAAGTTACAAAAGCGTTAGTCTCACCTAGTATTAAAATATCATAGTGAGGGATTACAGAATGACATCACATACATCTGGTCATTGACTTCACATGCCACCCCCTCCCCCTTGGCTAGAAACTGTCAGGATTTAGCACATATGAGGCGGCAGAGCCTGAATGGCTAACTGAAAGCAGCAGTATTTTAGAGCTCCGTATAACTAGTTAAATAAGCCAGGAAAAAATATTCTTTTTTTTCTTCAAAGTACAAAAGCTTATAGATAAAGGACTAATTTACATAATTAGAAACTTTGGTGAAGTTTTACAAATAATTTCCTGTCAAAAAGCTTGGAGATATATTCACTTGTTAAAATGAGCAACTCAAAGAATTCTCACCAGGATGCTGCCTTAAAGAAGGAACTAGAACAGATGGCATCTACCCTGCAAGAGTTGTCTTTGAAGATGGATGATTTTAAAGAGAACCTGGAAAATCTTAAAACATGCAGTCAAAAACAGGCTGACACCCTCAAGAAAATGCTACAACAACACCAGACACGGATAACAGGAATAGAGGTTTCTCTAAATGACTTAGAAAGCAGATTTAAGGAAGAGGAAACACAGAAAGAATTGCTTCTTAAACAAAACACTTGGTTGGTTAATAAATTAGATGACTTAAAAAATAGGGAGAGGAGAAATAACATCAGGATTTTTGGATTACCTGAAAACACAGAAGGTGAGATATCATTTCCTTTTTATCAAGCTGGATCCCTGACTTTTTAATTTTAAAAGAAGGACTTTCCTTTGGCATTGAAAGGGCACACAGAGCTCTTGGGAAACCTGCCACTAACTCAAACTCTCCTCCTAGGTCAATAATTATCAAATGTCTTTCATACTTGGACAAGGAACTGATTTTCAGATCTGCTTGGAGGAAGGCACCTCTAAAATATCAACAGAGCCTGATAAGATTTGATAATGACTATTCATCTAGAGTTATGGCACTAAGGAAAAAAAGTGTGGCCAATGATAACGTTTCTGAAACAAAATAACATCAATGCACAACTTGAATGTCCAGCTAAGATAGGAATACTGTATGCCAACGAGATGAAGACTTTTATTGACTTAGAGGAAGCCTCTTCATTTATTAAAACCAATACTTTACCAGAAGATATGGATTGGATGTCACCTTCTCTCAAGAGAACAAAATAAACAAATGTCTGGACAGATGTCAAAAAGAAGAAGCAAAAACTGATACTGTTACAGCCAAATCTCTTAAAGCATCTACTATGATATGAATTGCTTTAACATTACTTTAAAGGACCAATTTTACTGCTTAGAATTTTAAAACAAAGGTAAATAACTGCTGGAATCTTTATTTTTTGAAAAAAGATGACACGAGAGTTTTCACATTACCTCAGGTATGTAAAACAGGGTACTTTTCTTTCACAGAAGGAGGTTATATAGCACATAAAATATTTATACTGTAAATCAACATACATAGTATATGTGTATTTTCTCTTAATTTTCTCTTTTCTTTCTCTCTTCTCTCTTTTCTCATTATTTATTTTAACTGCATCTTGTCTCCCTTTCTAAGTTTTCTCCTATTTACTTACTAATATAGTCTGTATATATTTAATAACTCACTATCTATACATAGATAAATAGTCTAAAATAATTTAGTTTTAAGGTAGACTAATTGGAATAGTAAACTTAATTAATTATTACAATATTTATTAGATTAATGATAGTCACTGTTATGCTTATTGGGATTGGGGACATGTTCGTGATTAACTCTGAAATGTTCCATTCATGTACATATGTCCTTTGAATTATTTCCTTTTAGTATTAACAGATACATAAAAAAAGGAGGGAAAATGTACTGTTGGTTAAAAGAAGTGAAGCTTTCTTCACATTCTATTTGTGTTACCATAGCAACAGTAAACAATTGCTGCAGTTTCGAAGGACACTGTGAATCTGTGAAGTGCATTTAGCCTCACAGATAACAAATAAGAAAAAGTAATGTTGTTTAGTTATTAAAATGAAAAACAACCTAAACAAAGTAAAATAAATACATAATAGGATTATTTGTAAATATTTTATGATTTATCCTCATAGGATTACATATTCCAGGAAACACAACTGAAATGTTCCCAAACTAGATGTGCACTGAAATGTAGCTGCTTGATTAAAAAGTATTACTCACTTTAACATGCTGATTTCACAAGCTGTCTGCACTGTAAAAGTTACATTTTATTTGTTACTTGAAATAGTCTCTAGAGCATATGAAAAGATACATATTACTTTTTGCAACATGTTATCTTTGCTCTTACCTCGCAATCTGTACAAACTGACTTGGTAAATGATAGCTATTCATTTAAAATATTGGTTTAAATATTAAATGTGCCCTTGAAATGCTATTGACATTTTGACAAAATATAATCTGAACTGTAAAATGAATGACTTGAAAGAAGTGAAGTAATGCTTAGATTTCAAAGACAGTTCTTGACACTACAGTAAAAGTAAAAATATATATTCACAAGGAAGTACTGTAATGTTTTAGTCTTCTATTTAAAATAGCTTACTGTCAATATTTTGCGATATCAGAAAGTTTGAAGAGCTAGGAAATTACTAATCTTTGTCTTTATAATGATTATTAGATGTTAGATTCTGCTTAGTTTAATGAATTGTGACATATGTTTATGAGGAAAAGAGGACTCAGTTACTCACATTGGACTACACATTCCTGGAAACTCAACTGAAATGTCCCCAAATTACTTGTGAATTTAAATGAAACTGCCTGATTAATAAGCATAATCTACTTTTACAACCTGAATCCATAAACTATCTGCTCTATATATGCTACATTATATATGTCAATTGCATATGACAGTCTCTAGAGCACGTGAAAAAATACATATTATTTTTGCAGCATGCTAAATTTGCACTAAGCATACATTCTTAACTAAATCAATTGGCAACTGACAAGTTATTTATTTGAAACATCAGTTTAAATATTAATTGTGCCCTTGAAATATTGTTGCCGTTTTGACAAAACAAAAGCTGAATTGAAAAAGGAATGATTTGAAGAAGTGAAGTACTGTACAGATTTCAAAGGCAGCTATTGACACTACAATATAATGTATACATGCAAGTAAAAATTGAAATGCTTTGTACTTTTAGTTAAAATAGATTATTGTTATCATTTTGCTTTATCGGAAAATTTCAAGAGCTAGGAAATTATTTCTAATTTGTCTTTATAATGTTTACTAAAGTGATGTTAGTCACTGACTTGTTTAATGATTGCGAGTCATGTACAAGACGGACTACTGAATGTTATTTCTGTTTACCTATGTTTGCTGAATTCCTTTTATTAGTACTGATTTAAAACAAGGGAAAGAAAGGGAGGAGAGGCTTAAGAGTATTCTAACTGCCCCAAGAACTCTTTAAGATGCTCTAAACACTATTTGATTAATACTTACCTAAGGTAAGACTTGATTACCATATAGGTACCTTCACATTCATTCCAGACCTGATGTGATTACTCATTCTGGAAGCAGGATGTGCCCTATGCAAGATGGGAATTGTCAGGGTGATCATAGTTCATTCTTAGACTCTGCTTTGTAAATCTATAAATATGTTAAAGCACTGCACACTAGAATGTAGGGCACCTCTTCTCAGAGTCAGGATACCACTGATAAGCCATGTCTTTTCATTAGTGTAAGTTGAAGTTGGTGAGCTGAAGAGTGCATACGCATGCACAGTACATCAGAATTGCTGCAGAATACCAGACAGCTGCAGAAGGGCAGCACAGAGGCATTATACAATGCCATTATTTAAGAAAAGTAAGTATTTTTTTTCTTAAATAATGTCATTGTATAATAGCAATAACCCACTTCTGGGTGTGGGTAATGCTGGATTTACCCATGGTTGTATTTGTTTGGCAACTCGGGCTTTGCCCTCGTGACCAAACCACACCAACCGTAAGTAAATCCAGCATTACCCACACCCAGGCATGGGTTATTGCTTAAATCACTCATTGTCTCCTGTAGAGTCCTTTTAGTCAAATTATTTTAGTAATAATCTATTTGTTGTTGGCTTATTTAGTCTGTGCTCCTCTGTTGCATTTAATTTATCCAAAATGACATATCTGACATGTGTGGGATCTCTTAAGGGTAACTAAATATTGGATATTTTCTAAGTCAACATAATAATTGATTACACTACTAACATTCCAGCCTAATATATAAAATACTATAGAATAATAACAGAATAATATAGAATTTCATATCTCTTTTAAGAACATTCTCCATATAATAATTTAACATATGGACCTCAGTTGATATTGTTGGTTAAAGGTATGAGTGATAATCCAATAGACCTATCATTATCTGTTGGATTAGGAATGACTTTCATTCCATGTTTAATGGGGAATTCATATTTACTTGTATTTGATACTTTAGAATTCATGTTTTATAGAAGGAC
The DNA here is from genome assembly GCF_019279795.1 of Protopterus annectens. NCBI lineage: Eukaryota > Metazoa > Chordata > Ceratodontiformes > Protopteridae > Protopterus > Protopterus annectens. Next base: position 68,293,964 of record NC_056747.1, read on the forward strand.
TTTTTAAAGCCTGACCAGAATTTTACCCTGCTTATATTTAAAGAAGAAAGAACATTAAATTACACTCCCAAGTTTACACACATAAAAATAACATCCGATGTTATCAGAGAATATGGTATAACTACTATAGTCAAAATAAAAAAAAGAAGCAAAAAGTTTCTTCCAACAATAACTTGAAATGGATTTAACATTCTTATCATTAAATACTAATGGCTTAAATAATGCAAATAAAATATCAGACTTACTAAAATATTTAAATCTAAATAAGGCACAGGTAGTATTTCTTCAGGAAATGCATTTTAAGACTAATGATAGCTTTATTTGGAACCCTAAGGACTATACAGTCTCAGCTCAATCCTCCTATAGAGCAAAGACAAAAGGAGTATCAATTATCTGGAAGAAAAACATAATCACTCCAAAAGTTATTTATAAATATGAAGACAAAGAAGGTCTACTAGCATTTGTTATAATTAAATTTAATAACAGAATATGGACCTTAGCTAATCTATATTGGTTCCCAGGAATTGGAGCAGGAACGGTTAAAAAACACCTAGATTTTATTCCCAACAATTATAAAGGAAATCTTATACTGGGAGGAGACTTTAATTGTACCTTAGAAGCTTCTGAAACCACCAAGAAGTATTTTTGCATTGCAACTATTTCAAAATCCTTAAAAAAATTGATTGATTCATTTCATTTAATAGACACTTTTAAAGTAAAAGATGATAAATCTTTATTATTTTCCCATAAAGACCATAGATTTGGAACACAAACCAGAATAGACAAATTATTCGTAGTTCAAGATTTACAAACAAAAATCCTCAACTTCTCAATAGTTCCATGCCCCTTTTCAGATCATGACTGTCTGATAATGAAGCTCCAAATAGAGTTTAAACATTTAATCCTCTCAACTAGAATTCCATCATATATCACAAAAACTAAAGAATTCACACCCTGGATGTTGACAGAACTACAATTATTTCGTGAAATTAATAATACAACAGAAATCAGTAGAGTCATGGTTTGGAACTCATTAAAAGTATATTTATTTGGTAAGACTCTTAGCTGGTACAAAAGCAAATTTAGAGAGTGGGAATCTGAATCATTAGACTTGCAAACCAGACTCTTGACAGCAAAATCTAAAAAAAATCAGAATTGTCCAGAAGTTAAAAAAGAAATAGAGGAATTCAATAAAAAATATAATGAAATTCTAACACACAAAACGTGTCTAGTCTTGGAAAAATTAAAAAATAAACTCATTAGCCACCTCCTCCAGATATCTACATAATTTAGCTACAAGAATTAAAATACAATCTAAAGCAAATAACATTAGTAGTATATATCATGAAAATAAAGGGAAAAAAAGTATAAGATATAGGAGACATCCTTGAAGCATTTTGGTTCCATTATATCGAACACTTCAAAAAAGAAGATTTAGATACCAACCAAATAAACATAGATACAAACCTTATCAATATAAAAAAAATCCCGAAAACTTAAAACTAGGCCTACAAAAACCTAACAGAATGAAAATCCCACTTTCAAAGACAATTAATAATGATCAAACTGGATTTTTATATAACAGGCGTACGCATGATAATATTAAAAGGATACTTACTCTTATCTATTATGTGAATAAAGAAGATAGAGAAACACTTGAAATCGGATTAGACATAGAAAAGGCCTTTGATTCCCTCAACTGGGAATATCTATTTAAAACTTTAGCATTATTTGAATTTTGTCCCCCTTCATCTTATTACTAAAAACATATATATTAGTAACTTAGCCTACATTAAATTAGGTCATTTCACCTCATAATCTATCCATATAAAGAAAGGTACTAAACAAGGATGCCCCCTTTCTTTTATTTTATTTGCTTTGGCTATAGAAATACTTGCAGAAATAATATGCAATAATCCAAGAATAAAAGGAATAGAAGTCTAGGACCAGTACATATCTAAAATAATGCTTTTTGCTGATGATATTGTATTAACCCTATCAAATTCCAGAGAGTCATTAGGAGAGCTAGAAGAAGTAATGGAGAAATTTTATAAGATTTCAGGTCTACACTTTAATAGATCAAAATCAAAGTTTCTGTTTTTAAATAAGAAAAAAGAACTACAAGTTACAGATAAATCTATCATAGGAAAACAAGAACTTACACTAAATTATTTAGGAATAGTGTTATGCAAAAATATAAGCAAAACAATATTAATAAATTATAAAAACATTATTGAAACAATAAAAAATATATAGAAAAGTAGAACAAAATTATATTAACTTTTGAAGACATATTGCAATTAATAAAATGGTCTTATTGCCAAAAATACTACATGTAGCATTAGCAATACAGTTAATTCCTGAAAGATGCAGCCTTAAAGAAATAAACTCATATTTAATAAAATGTTTATGGTATCTGAAAGAATAGAGTAGCTCTAACTCATCACATTAGATCCTGGAAACAAGGAAGATTAAACTTCCCAGAAATAGAAACATATATAAAAGCATCTGTGCTTAAAACTACAATACACTGGATAAACCCAAATTATTTTGTCAACTGGAAAGAATTAACAATGGCTATATTAATAAATGAATTTAATCTGTTAAAACAATGTTTAATAGTAGACAGATCAAACAAACCCTGGTACATACTATGCATAAGTATACAATATAATATAACAAAACCTTTTAAAACAACACTGATTAATCATTACATCAATTCCTTTAGGAAACTTACCAATGCAAACATAGATCTAAAACTTTGGTTTGACCTTTTAACCCCATTTACCATCACTAAGAACTTTCTTCACAAAATATATATAGGGAAACAATAACTTCCTAGAAACAAAATGGATTCTTATGCATGTTTCAATGTGTAAATAAATTAAATGTTTTAGATATACATATGATAAAAACTGCTTACAATATTCCAACACAGGACGGGTTAACTTTACAAAGCATTCTAATGTACACTCAAGATTTATGCAGATTAATTAATAATTCCTCATTTAAAGATATTCCAAATTTAATACGTTTCTGTATGAATTTATATATAATAATTGTGAAAAAAATTCCATTTCAAATCTATATAAAGAGTTAATAACATATATAACAATTCCCAAATCATCATACTGGCAGTTTTTAATAAAAGGTCAGTCATTGCAGTTAACAGAAGAAATTAAAAGTAACTTCTTACTATCAGTTAATTACATCTCTAACACATAGTACTGGAAAATACTTAACTGGAAATACTTACATAGAGCATTTTTAACACCAGATAGAATTAAAAAGATCAGTAGTACTACTACAAATGGTTTTTGCTGGAGGTGTGAAAAGTCAAATAAAGCAGACTACATTCATATTTATTATGAATGTAATAACATTAAATCATATTGGAATGGAATCAATCATTTTTTACAAGCTTTATTTAATGAATACTTTACCTTAACTAAAGTATTGATAATACTAAATGTAAATGAAGGTCCCTACCTGAATAAGACAAATATGTATTTGTTATGGACATTACTTGCTACATCCAGGAAATGCGTAACCAAAAGGTAGAATTCAAATACACCCCAACCTTGGAAGAATTCTACACTTTACTGAAGACAACTACACTGATGGAAATAATAAACAAGCTATGAATCTATCCCAGGCCATTGGTAAATAATCCTTGGAAGAATGTTATATCTTTGTTGGACACTCTGCAATAATCAATATTGTATCTCTGATAACTGATCTGTTAATTCTATATTTAATAACATACAGTGTATATAACTGAAAGTCAGGCTTTTGTAAATATTGTATATAGTTGTTTAAAATATTTAAAAATATTATGTAAATGTTATTTTAATTGAAAATAAAAAAATATTTGAGAAAGGATTTAGCACATTTGAATCAATAATACACATGAAGAGCCTGGCAAAGATGTACTGCAGCTCCTGGAAGTCATAAAATAATTTTAAACTTCTACCCATTTAATTCATTGCTAAATACAATACAGCAGGTTTTTTAGTGCTTGTGTTTCCAGACATTTTTCTATGTGGCTGCAGTAAGAACTGTAAGATACAATATTTATGGCCTAAATTAAGTAATTCAATCTCTTACTATTTTTGAAGTCAGCTCTAGCAGAGCTTAACCTCTTCTTTTCCATTATTCTCTGCTACAATGTATACATTTAATTAGTTACAATAAACTACAGTCTGATATACATGTATATTTCTTTTCTGTCCAGCAGGACATGCTGTTGATACATTTTTAACACAAGCAACTTTACAAATACATGTTTCAACATAAGCATCTGTACAAATCAGTTCAATAAACAAATGACATATAATTATTTACAAAATTCCAACTAGCTGTGCTAGCATATGTTACACACCCACTGCCCTACATCTCCTGGCATAGCTGGAAATACTCCGCATCATCACAGTGAGTGGTCTGGATTTTCTTTTTATTCAGGGGAGCATCATGACACAGTACATGTAAGGGGGATGAAGGGGAGTAGGGAAGCTTTCCTCCTGCATAACAGACTTTTGTTGGATTCTCTGAGCTGATACTTTGACCAGTTTGCCTCATCATGGTGATATTTCAGTAAATTGAATCTCAATGAAATGTAGTAGAAGCCCTTTACCTCATAATAGATATGGCACTGCAGTGCTGCATCATTGTTACTATCAAAATCATGATGATGATGATGATGATGATGATCAAAATCGACATCATGTTTGGACACACCCCACCCCCAGCACAGGACACCATGCAGTGTGATACTGAAATACTTCTCATTTCTCATGGCTGAACTAAAGTATCTTGAGCTGGACAACTTGCAGCCAGTGAGCTGATTCCACACTGTGATTATACCACAGAAGCAGATCCCACAAGTCATAGTGCAATCAGGAAAATTCCACAGTGGCACATTCACCTGTGATTATCCCCTACAATAGTGATGAAGTGCAATCGGTGAAAACCCCCGTATGTATCTTGTGCCCTTTACTTTGTGTAAGTTCCCTGCCATTGTGTGACAAGTCCCCTTTCTTCTTCCACCAGTGATGAGATTCCAACCTGTCATACCTCACAGCAGAGTATGCAATACAAGACCCTGACAGGACATTCTACAGAACATCCTGGGAAACATTTCATCAACCACAGTCTGGATACCTTATTGCATACTCTCTTGCTTGCAGTGTCATACATTCCTATGGATGTCCCCCCATGCCAGAATCATCCATGATGGCGGCTTGTTAGATTGGAAGTTATTCAATCAGTATGCATCACTATAGCCATGACAGATGGTATTTATTGTGAAATGACAATGTGGGGTATTTCATGATGATAGCAGGATGTGATTGTATAGGATGAAAATGTAAGGAATGTTGAGGATAGTGGGAATAGAAAAATATAGTTTGCAAAAGTAGTAGAAATCCAAGCATTTTTATACAGGTTTATTTGTAGTTGAGTTCCACAAGTTAATTTTTACTATTGCTAGTTAATAAATAGTGATAGCTGCCATACTCTCTTCTACATATATTGTTTTCTTTGCTCCCTCTAGTACCTTGCATGATGGTTTTACTACTGATGCCGAATTGGCCAATTTATTGCAAGGCCACAAAAAATAGGAACTCCCAGGATGGGGTAGAGCCCCATGTTCCATTTCTTCCCATGTGGAAGTCCTGATAATTTTTTCTTTCCAGTTGAGAAGTGAGTGGCAGAGAAGTGATCTACCCTTTCCTTCTCCCCACTTAGAGCACTGCCTTATCTCAGTAGTTCTATTAATGCTGCTATTGCAGTTCCCCATGGGAAGCATGATTCTGAATGCCAAATGTCCCTCATCTTACTAGTGCTAAACATTATGACTGCACGGACTTAGCAGGTCGAGTATCCACTGGGTAGCACCTAGTGCTCCCACTAGGTGTCACTCTCTGTGGTGAGCTAAACCACCTCCCTTGCCCCTGGTTTTGTGGGATGGCAGTGTCTGCTTATAATTATTTTCCCTAGTCAGCTGTGCCCAAGCCCCTAATCAAGCTCAGGCTGCCTGCTAGGTTGTTGGGGCTTTATTCCTCTATGCCAAGGAGCTTGCTTATTTTGCATGTATTGTTATGCAGTGATGCCTGGTGCACAGTGTGAACAGCCTGCACTGGTTTCAGCATGGAAGCTGTTATAACCTGTGGATTTATTTGTTCTGATTGGCTCTGTACCTTTTGTGTTTCCATGAAGCAAGCTCTGTATAAGGCTTCAGCATGTAGCGGATGTGCGTCAGTAACTCACTGACCAGTTTCCAAAGCTAATTGGTTTGCTGTCCATTTAGGCCATGGGATAGAAGGCATGTGATCCATTTCAGACATTGCTGCAGAGCACCTATTAAAATCATCAATCCTTGATCCATTGCAGACATTGCTGCAGGGCACCTGTTAAAGTCATCAGTCCTCATACTGCATGGATTAAATGAAACTGACTTAAGTGAAACAGTCCTGCCTAGATTGCTAACATTTCTTCTATGTACACTGATATTCAGCATTGTACTATGGCAATTTATTATGCTCATTACACCTGAGGAATTTGTATCTGCAGTTTTCTGAATCACATCTCTTACTAGTTAGTCAAGTCATTTATATATGTTATATTCCCCTTCTGTTTGCAAAGAATATCATCCAAAATTTATTTGTTCACACATTGTCTGTGAATCACAAGCATTCTGATTGTGTGTCTGTAAACTCTGAAAGCATGCATTGGGTATGAGCAGACAGTTTTAATTCCCACCCAGTACCCAGAATGTTATGTTATCTGTGGTGGTGGTGCTGCGGTAGCATTGTCGCCTCACAGTAAGACGCTGTCCGGTTCAATTCTCAGCTAGAGCGTCTTCTGCGTGGAGACATGCGTGAATGGGCATACCTTCGTTGAAGGTTGTGCGTCAGGGTTGGTAACTCGGCATGTAAAAATCAACTACCAATCATTAGCAGACCGGAGTTCCACTGTGGTGATCCCTAACTGGGAAAAGCTGAAAGACACAAACAAACACCCAGAATGTTATGTTACAACTACATGGTGTAATTATGGTGCAACTAACACTAGGTAAGACTGCAATGCAAATGATAGCTTGCTACAGATCCCCCACCATGCCCCAAGATTCTCACTACATCTTTCTAAACATACTGGAAAATATTAAGATAGAACCAAACACCCTAATACTGGGTGATTTCAACTACCCTGCCATTAATTGGGAAAACTACTCGGGTACCAACTACTTTTCCCAACGGTTCTTGGAATTCATAAATTCCAATGCCCTGGATTAACTAATCCATTGTCCCACCAGGGGAGCCAATATCCTAGACCTGATCATTACCAACATAGGAGATAGATGCACCACACCAGTGGTCACCCCCTCATTGGTCAGGTCTGACCATAAGCAAATCACCTTTGACATCCACATTCCACCCCCACCCCCCAATAAGGAGACCTCCTTAAAAAACTTCTCCAAAGCCAGCTTCATGCTACTGAAGTCAGAAGTGACAAACTTCACAACACCCATGCAAACTGGATCTGGAAGTTCGACTGCAGAATCCTACACTAAGGCACTGTACGAGCACATCCACCCGTGCATGAATTGTGCCATCCCAAATAGAACCAAGATGGTCTTCTCCAAAATAAGAAAGCCAATCTGGTGGTCCCCTGCTATAAACAAACTATACAACAGAAGGAAAAAACTGTTGCAGAAAAGAGAAAAATCCCAGGATGCAAAAAACTCCCTCACCAGCCTCAGTAAGAAGCTGAGATCCCTCATAAAATCCTCAAAAGCTAGTTACGAAAATAAAATTGCCAAAGATTCCAAAGACAACCACAAGGCATTCTATAGTTATGACAAGAATCTAAATGGCAATGCTCAGATCTGCTCTGAGCTACAACAGAATGGCATTAAATATACTGATCCCAAGGATATTGCCAATATCCTCTCAGATCGATTTAGTGCCAACTTCACTCCCCTCTCACCCTCTAAAGGGCCCATCTCAATACCAAAAGATTGCCAAATTCCGATAATCATGGCTGCACAGTTAGAATCTGCACTCTCCAAAGCTTAGAATACAGTATCCGTGGGACCAGATGACATCCCAGGCTGTGTACTACATGAACTACAAAATGAACTGGCACCTCACCTAAGTGTCATGTTTAATCATAGCCTCACATGAGGCTACGTGCCCACTGAGTGGTGCACAGCTACAGTTATCCCACTCCACAAGGGAGGATCCGCCTTGGATCCTGGGAACTAAAGTCCCATCAGTCTGACAAGCCTGATCTGCAATGGCATGGAATGCATTATCATGGAACTTATAAACAAAGACATTGGCAACCTTCAAACACTGGACCCCACCCAGTTTGGGTTTATGAAGGGCCAATCTTGTCTTCTGAATCTGACTGATTTCTTCTAATCAGTCTCCAGAGCTGTGGATGAGGGTAAAATGGTCCACGCAGCCTATCTGGACCTCGCCAAGGCCTTCAACACCACCCCCCACTCTGGAATCATAGATAAACTTACTAAGCTGGGCATAAATCCCTATGTCACTCGATGGGTTGCCAACTGGCTTACTGACAGAACCCAGACTGTAAAAGTAGCCTACTCCAAATCCAGCTCCAGACAAGTGACAAGTGGAGTACCTCAGGGTTCAGTCCTGGAACCACTCTTGTTTGGCATCTACTTCTCTGAAGTACAGGCTAACACTAAGGGACTCTGGATAACAAAGTTTGCAGATGACTGCAAACTGGGAGCCATTATTGAATCCCCAAATGATGTGGATATTCTACAAAAAGGCCTTACAGAAACAGATGCCTGGTGCCAGAGCCATGGGCTCAAGCTTAATACCAAGAAATGTATAGTTATCCCTTCTGGAAAAAAACATGTACCCATGAATTACCACATAGGTGGCAGGATGCTAAACATTGAAAGTGTGATGAGAGACTTAGGGACACAGGTGGACAGTGGTCTCACTTTCGATAACCACATCCCCACAACAGTCAGGAAATCCTTCTATGTGGCACATCTCATCACTAAGGACTTTTCATCCAGAAAAAAGTAGGTCATTGTCCCACTGTACTCATCCCTCATTAGACCCATTATAGAGTATAATGCCCCATTTGGTATGTACCTCACAAGACATCTGCGACAGCTGGAAAGGCTTTTGGACATGCTCCACTTAAAGAAATCCCAATCCCTCAGAGCACATGCTCCAGGGATCTAAACCTTGTCATCACAATGAACAAAACATGCTAGAGGGATAGGTTCCTGACCCAGAGACTCCCCATACTCTGGAAAAGACTGCCCATACATGTCAAGCAGAGCACCTCATTGGCCCTCTTCAAAATGAACCTTGATGATTGGATGGGAGATAGGAAATTCACCCCAGGGATCATGTCAGTCACCCTGCTAGACAGGGGCCCAGAGAAGTAAATATTGTGGGAAGAAAAATTCAGGGAATTGTTATGGCTAGGCTTGCATAGGCCCTAGGGCCGATAGCCTAGTACCAACCTATGAACCTATGAACCTATGTTATAATGCCAGATGAAATAGCTTTTTTTTTTTATTCCAACTGATTCAGGTTTTAAATTATTTGGAAGGAATGCTTATTTTATGTACATAATATTATGTTTAACATTACATTATTAGGTAAGCCCATTTTGACAATGTAATTCCTTTTTGGCAGAAGTAGGAGGAATGGAGGTTTGTGGGGGGGTTTTCTTTGTTTTCCAGATTATACTTTTTGCTAGGGTTTTCATTGTTTGGTCCTATCTCCATTTGCAGTTAAAGTAAAAGTCACAAGTAGTAGAAACAGCATGTTCCAAGCTTAATCAACCTGGATAAGCCGAGGGGCCCGGCCAGGATAAACAGAAGGAATGCTAAAGGGAGTAGTTTAAAGGCAGGTTGTGGTTCAGGAAGGAGAGTGAACCTTGGCTTCTATCCAGAAATTCCAAGAGTTTTCACATTAAATCATTTGAATATTCAAAATAAGTCACATTGAGTCAGTATTCATTTAAAGAAGCATTATTTAGATTAGCACTTTTGTCTTACAGACTTTGTCAGATCAAGAAAAACTTATAGTAATACTGGTAAGGCACTGCTCTTTTATCGTAATTTCAATGAAGGGGTGTGAAAGGAGCACTTGTTGTGATTGGTTTTCATGTTAGCCTTTTAAATAGCTGTAATTGAAGCTTTCTGATTGGCTGTGCTCCCCTACTAATAATTTGCATATTTATTTAGAATTAGCCTTTTACTTGGTTGTAAGTGAATATTCTAGATTGGTTATGCTTCCTTACAATTAATTTGCATAACTTTTTCAGAATCCCTCCAATTTCATGGACCTTTCTTCACCTCAACTGTGCTTTCACTTCCTTTGCTTTACTTTGGTCCATATCTAACTTAATGTGCTCGGTCTTCAACTGAATACAAAAATAACACTGTTTTTTCTATCTGAATCCACAAGCAATAGCAGTTGTATTGCATGTACCATTCCAGTGCTAAAAAGGCCTACATTTTTACAAATTTTTATATATTTGAAATTCCTCTCATTACAGAAACTGTTGTTTCTTTGAGCATTATATTATTGCTCAAGGGACAAGTGGGTGAGTTCAAATCCTTTATGTGCCAACCTGCTAGAGTTTAAGTCTTTGGTTGTTTCATTAGGGTACATTCTCACAGGCTAATAGAGTTACCAACTATATTCTAATCTTTCATCAGAAGTAGGACAAATCCTGCTTTTATGGAGCGTTCCTCTGATAAAAACACAAAAAGTAACAAAACTCAAAAACTTCGTCCAGTTAGGATCATGACAATATTAGAGCCCACTGACTCAAGGTGACTTATTTTGAAGAATTGAAGGATTTAATATGAAAACTTTGAAACTTCCAGATAGAAGCTAAGGATCGCTATCAACCTGCTTTTGATCTACTGCCCTTAACATTTGCACTGTATGTCCATTTGCAGTAGAACATTTTTTTTGTTTGAACCTTGCTTGCTTCCCACCCCCTAATGTAATGGATATTTTTAAAAGCAGAATGTTTTAGAGAATATGGAGGCCCTCCATGTATGCTACATTGGTGATACAGAAAAAGGGCAAAACAGATTATGTTACTTCAACAGATGGTGGAGTTACTGACCTAAATGTATTAATAAAGTTCTGTTAAAATAAGGATTATTGTGCATTCAGAAACCAGCAAACTGGAACATTCATATGTCATTAAGGAGTATTTATTTATTATTTATTAGCATTTGTTTGCCAGGATAGCAGAATAGCCAGACTGGTACAAAGTCTCTTCAGTGGAAGCCTGAGGAGAAAAGCTTCACACAAAATATTTACACTAACTTTACAAATGGTTACAATAAGAGAGATGAGTATAAATATTATAAAAAATCTTAACACTTAGCAGCAATTAATGATTTTAGTGGTGACCTGAAAATATATAAAGAAATTAGGATACTTACTTAGCATCACATAATGTATCAGATATGATTAGAACTCACAAGTCCACCTCTGCACATGTCTCTTTACAACTAAATAATCAGTATGTGTGTGTATAGTATAGTATATATAGTATAGTATATATATATATATATATATATATATATATATATATATATATATATATATGTATATATGCATATTTTCTACTACATGGCTTCTGAATGTCCATGAATTTTTACTTTTTATCTGTGCAGTTTTTATAGGTATGTTCAGGCCAGTAAAGCCAAACCCAGTAGCTGTGGGCCTGCTATGTTTCTGTCTTTTTCTGACATTATTATGATGTACAGCATAAGTGGATTGTTTGGCTATTCTTTAGAAGCACATAGTTCAAAACCAAGTCTGATGTCCATCAACATAATGCCCATTACTTTTTACTTTTTTCTTTGTAAGTCTTTGTGGATACATTCTGTCCAATAATGATAAACCATACTACCTGTAGATAAGGTTACTATCTATGCATCCTTCCATTGCCTGACAAATAAGCCATACCACCTGCATAATTAAAACACGTGGCAACCACACTCCATTTTAGCAAGCCACACATATAAGAACCAAGTATATACAGTGACTGCATGGGTAGCCATAGATGATAATGAAGCCCTTCACAAAGTGTTTCATGGTACTCCACACCCCACTATCCACTGTAACCCTCAGTGCTCCCCTGTTTACCTCTTGCCTTTGCATACCATTTGGATTACTTTTGTTTTTTCTTCCTTTATCTTACTTGCCAGTTTTTTGTTACATGCTATCAACACATACTAACTGGCCAAGAATGTACTGTAATAACTGTGTAGTAAAGAATTGAATTAAGCTGAGTACCTAAGCTGTGTCATTTTAAATGTTTTGAAGATGCATTTTAGAGCTTTTTTCTACAATCTTGTGTCGCATGATGCTCTGAAGAAAAAAACATAATTAAGGACTAGTAGCATAGCTAGGGGTGGGTGAGAGGGGCAACTGCCCCAGGAGTAAAGTGTTAAGGGACACAATCAGCTAATCCCAATCCCTAATGCAATACTGGCTTTTAAAAGGGATGGGTTAACACAGGAGAAGGAGAGAAACAGAAGTTCCAGACAGACATGTAAGTCGAATATAATGTTATATTAAAATGAATTCCATATGAAAGCATAATATGAACTCAGAGTAGTGTAATAGAATAATAAACTGCTCACAATTAATATCAGTGAAACAACCTCAGGAACCTCTTTATCACTGCTAAAAACAGTATTAACAAGGAAAACGGAAGGAAAGCTCAATGTCTGCTGGACCTTGTCATGCCCCTTATGGTAATAAACTTGATTACCCAAAAATAATAAGTTTTAAGTAGTCTCGACCGATCTAAGTTCCCTGAGGTAGCATTCTGCTTCAGTAGTTTAATGACACAATTTTGGTCTAGGGTTAAAATTCCCCAGATAGACTAACCAGATACGTTTCATGTACAGCTATACTCAAATACTCAAATAGAGAGCAGTTTCCTTGAGTGGGCCAAGTAATCTAAATGTGTCCCTTCAAACTGGCACAACATTTTTTTGAAGACACCTTGTACCCCCACCTCTACTTTAAAATCTTAACTTCATGGTCACTTTGCAGTGAAGAAAGGAAACAGCTTTGACACATTGCTTATTTTGACTAAACTAATCTCAGTTAATTAGCCTGCAGCTCTTTATACACAAATACACACATGCTCGTAAAGACACAACATTTATTTTGTCAGATTTGTATATGTAACATCCCTGCCAAATGATTAAAGTATAGGGGAAAACACTAAAATTACAAAGAAAAGTGCAAAACTAGAACGAAATAGAATAGTTTTATCACTGAGCCTTTTAATATGCATTTTACATTTAGATAACTTCTGAGACATGGATTATATATAAAATGTTTTACCTTCAGTTCTTCCCTTGTGGAAGATTTACATATGTTGCAACGTTTGCAGGCCTGTTAAATGTATTTTTGGTTTCTGTCATCATTATTGTTATAATGGTAATAAAGTTTAGTCAGTACTTCATCATTTTTGTCATCCTTTTATATATTTACAGGCATGGATAATACATTTGGAAGTGTTCCTACTTTGATGATTAGTGTGACAGTAATGCTATTAAGCTATGAGTTTATAATGCATTGGTTTTAAGATTACATTTCCAAAGAGAATTTAGCAATTCTTCATGCACTGTTTGTTATATATTTTTTTTCTGTAAGCCTTTTCCCCCTGTTTTGGCCTTGGACTATTAGTCATGTGAGTGCAGAAAGCATTTTGCTAAGCATGATTCAGATGTAATAATAATAGATTAAGTCTGGATAAATTAGTATGGGATAGTGGAAGAATAAATATGCAAAAACAATTCATCTCTGTTTATTTATTTAGCTGTATTCAACCACTGAAATCATTCGGACAACCAATGCTCTTAATAATGACAGCTGTTTTTGTTTTCACTATGGACATTACTGATAATGACTTACTTTTCTTCATAGCTCTGGTGTGTGTCATTTTGAAAAAAAAATTCTGCGTTTTTAATAATGGCTATCTCTGAACATTTCTGAACCATAAAAAGCTAGTTAATTGACCCCCATGGCTTGACTGAGTACTAACACAGGTCTGGTTTTGTGTGACTACACATGTGATTTGTTTTCCTTATTCTACAGTAAATGTAGTGGAACAACAGGTAGCACACTCACCTTTGGTAGAGAATACTATGGTTCTATTCCCACACCAAGTTGATTGATTGCTGACGTTGCAGTTCAGCATGGTGGGGGGGCTGTACTCCTGACAGTGCTATACTTCAGATGAGACATTAAACCTCGGGCCCCATCTGCTTGAGTTCGTGGTAGCTCAGGCGGATGTAAAAGATCCCACAGCACCTATCAAAAAGAGTAGGGGGTCCTTTATCTATATACAAAAAGAACTCTTGCTTACAATATAGTTACATATTTACAAAAGTAGATATATATCAGTATACAAATATATTTACACACATTCATAATTTTCCTTACAATTATACTAAATTTTCATCCCTATTAGACCTCCCCGCTCCTTTTTCCATAACCATCACCTGATTTTACTTAATATTGTTGTTAAATCCATTTACCATTAAACATATTTTAATGTAGTCTTTCATTCCATGTAACCTATATGACTAAAAATAATATATCCATTCTTTTAACATATTCTTTACTTCTACTTTTATAATATCCATATTTAATCAGGTCTATATTATATGAATGAAAGTTCATATAACTGATCACTCTAATGAGTGAAAATCCCGGAAATCAAAAACGGTATTGTGGGGGGGGGGCTGTGCCCCCCGCTAAATATATATTCCAACTCAGAGATCGCACTACATTGAGGAAAAGGCAAATACTTTAATCTTCACTGTACTGTGATCCCACAGCATGCATCTCCATTTCAGGGATTTTCTCTCATTAGCGTGATCAATTATATGAACTTTTGTTCATACAATATAGACCCATTTAATCATATCCATGTTTATTTTATCTAATTCTTTTATATCTTCAAAAAAATCTTCTTAACATAGTTTTCCTCCCAAATATTTTACTCTTACATTTCAAAAACACATGTATCTATTATTACTCTCCGCAACACATTCTACTTTCATATTACACCATTTGCTTCTTAGTTTTTATAGCTTTATTTTTTTCAGCTGTTAGATTTTTCCATGGTTTACATAACAATGTTATGTTATATATCCATTCTTATGACACACTTTTCTTTCGTTTTCTTTATCATAAATTTTAATTTTCTACATTTTTCATGGTGACACTTTAGTTCTTCATTTATGCACTTGTTTTCTATTTTACTCTTTTTACCATGCACCAAAATTTATCATACTTATATTTATACAAATATACTACTAATATCCATCTTTTTCATTTATCCACTTTGATACTATGTACAAATTTAATGAAGCAGCATAAACCATTGGGTTAATTAACCCTAAACTTCCTTTCTCTTTATTTACATACAAAACTCCTCTTTTTACTGGGTTTAATCTAGAACCCCATATAAATGAAAAAAAATATCTGCAATAATTCTTTTTCAAATACTGTTGGCAACATAAATACACTTGCCTGGTATTCTTCTTTTCCCATCAGTAAAGGATTCATGAAATAAGCATTTGTCTTAATGATAATTTATATGTTCTAGAGAAAAGACTGGTTTGTTTTATTTTTTTGTTTTTTTTTTCTGTTGAATTCTACTTATATATTTATTCCCAAATTTTATACCTAACACAAAAATGTAATTATTTGTACCTCCTAACTTTATTATGCCACCTAAACCTTTGATGTTTTCTTTATTTAAAGCCATTGCTATTACCGCTAGACTCTCATTTGTGTAAATTATTACTTCTTTTATCCAAATGTAGCTTTTTTGCAATTATTTTAATGCTATTTGCATATTTCAACAGGATTGAAATTCTTAACATTTCAGATGTTATATACCCCACCTCCTTCATTTTGTAATTTATTTCACATACTATCACATTCATAACTAATGCAAAGAGTATACAACTCACTGGGCATCCCTGTCTTACATCATTCTTCATATTTAAATTTTGGCTTAACCAGCCATTTAAAGTATTTTTAATTTATTATTACTATACAATGGCAGACATAATTTCCTAAATTTCTCACTTAAATTATATTCTTCCATTATTACCCATACGATTTCCTGTCCAGTTGTATCAAATGCCTCATTAAGGTCCCCAATCATGATTTTTGCTTTTATTTTTCTATTCATAATATCATCCACAATGTCTCTGTCAATAATAATTGTTGACAACCCTTTCACTTTAAACTATATATACCAACTTCCATAATATTTTCCATTTTAATTTCAAATCTCTTTTGTATTATTTTTATAAAGTTCTTATAATCAGTTTTATACAATGACTGGTTATTAGCTTTCAAAAATGAGCACACTGATTGGACAGCCCAACCAGTGTGTCCATTGTAAATCAAGCATATACCAACAGAAAAAAAGTCCAGTCATTGAAGTACCGTTGAGCAGCCAGACTTTTTTTATTGGTATATGGTAGACATGCATTTGTCTGAAGGAAAGAAAGTCTGAAACTGAAAAGCATGTAATTATTTAGTGGTTTCTTTCCTAATAATGTTGTTGATTTTTCCATGAGGAACGAAGTCACTAAATAATAACACACGTCTCAGTTTCAGACTTTAGAATTCAAACTTAGAATTGGATCAGTACCAAAATAATTCCCATTTAATCTCCAAATTTAAGACATACACCAATAACCACATGGCTCATTAAGAAACAAAAATGCAAATATCCAACATTATATACGAATTCTCTACATTAAATAATGATTTAACAATTAGTTAACTAGTTCATTGTTTAACTACTTAGACATATAACATAAGTACTTAAAAAACACTTAGAAAATATATAAACACAGTTTTAAAATACAGGACAAGGACACCATATCATTTAAACCTGGAAATTTATATGTATTTAAAACAATTTGTCACCACAACTCCCTCTTTTCCAATAATTCACTCTAAGGACCCCCCACCTTGGGTTTTTGTCCACCTTTTCCACTACAAAAAAATAAAAGCTTGTGGGAAGAAAATCTTATATGCTTAAATAATGCATTTGTATTATTATATTTCACTATGTCTCTCATATGCTCATAAATACGTTCTTTTAACTTCCTTTCTGTCTTTTCTACATAAAATGATGAACACTGTTAATATTTAGTTATGTAAACTACTCCCTTAGAATTACAGTTAAAATGACCCTTAGCTTTTACCCTTGCTTTTATAAAATAAGACAGTCATCCACCAAAATAAAAGGACATTGAGAATAGGAATCACATTTAAAAGTGTCCTTTTGAATTTTTGAATTCATGCTCATAAATTCCCTACCCTGTTTCAAAAAAATCTTTAACATGTTTACCACTCTTAAATACTATAGAAGACTTTAAACCCACCTTTTCAAATAATTCATTATTTAAAAAGAACAAACCCCAATTCTCCTCCAAAATATTCCTAATGGAGACACTATTGTGGGTGTAGGGCATGGCCATACCTTTTATCATTCATACTCTGTCACACCTAATGCCTCATACAGGTACAAAAGTCTCCGTTCAATTTCGTAATCACCTCCATTATAAGGGGGCTTACCAATCCTAAAGTGTAGCCCCTAATGATGAATATATTGAATATATTTAGTAATTTCTCACATTCATTCAAAAAAGTGTTCCATTCTGGAAGCTCCTAGTAGAAAACATACACCCTGTACAACCCTAGATATGGAGGGGAAGGGGGAGAGTGAGAAGATTTGCCAGTGCCAGCAAACTGTAGTGTGTTCATCAACATTAGATTTGGAGAACACAGACAATCAAGTGGACATTGTTGTTAATAGCAATGGTGACTTTAAAGTGTATAATTACAGTTGCACATAATCAACCAAGATGTTGCAAACTTACTTGAGAGAGGTGTTTCATTTATCCCTGCAAGAATAGCATTGACTTTTGAGACTTTAATTGAATTAAAATTATATATATTAGGAAACTGAACTTTCACCTCATTATTTTTTATAAAAATAGTAGATCTTTTAGTGACTTTGAAGACTTAAGGATTTTTAGTGTATTAACCCTTACATCCTTTATTACAGAATTTTGATAAGGTTTGTGATTTAGATATTAAACAACTGTTGAGTAAACCAGTTATGTATCCTTGGAATAATGTGACTACTACTGAATAGGAACTTATACTTGAATTATGTTCTATGGAGTTACAGGTTATAAACCTGAAAAGGGAAGGGGGTATTATGAAAAAGACAACAACATCAACAAAACATTTAAATTACTATTTGATGAGTGTTATGAAGAAGCCCCTAAAAATGAGATCTTGATAGCTTATCAAAAATAGACAGCTGGCTTTTTGATATGGTTATACAAGATCAAATTATGGAAGAAGTTTATCATTTACTTGGCATAAATCAATTCTTTATACCATCTATTTTTGCCATATCCAGAATACATAAGGTATCCGACTAGTCCTACACTTTTTCCTACTGTAGATCCTACATGCTCAAAATCTTACCCCATCACTAAGTACTTAAATTTTAGAGTAAAAGTCGGTATGAATTTGCCTTTCTACCTCTGAAAGGATTTCAGGGATTTTTTGTCAGAATATGGGGAATGTGATTTTTAGTGATAATTTAATATTCATTACAATTGATGTAAAATATTTACATACAGTTATACCCTACAGTTTAGGTTTAGAATGGTTTTATGAATTTTTCATTGATGATATGGGCCTGGAGGATAGGGAGGCAAAATCCATGATGGACAATGGATACAGTATTAAATTATAATTATTTACATTTTCAAATCCAATAATTTCACCAGAGGACAGGTGTGGTGATGGGGGTTATTTGGATGCTTCTTTTTGCCATTATGTTATGGCAAAATAGGAACAATTGTTTTTAATATTCCATTTGCAGCTTACTGGTCATTTTTTCTAGATTTTTGGACAATATTTTTATTATTTGGCATGATATTCTGAGTAGGATTGATCAATTTTTGAATATATAAAACAACTACAAGTTTCTTAAAAGTTGCTATAACAATTGGTAAAGATTTGATTAATTATTTAGATGTTTTGATCAAGACGGACCTAGACAACCAAAGCTTAGTATCAAATATTTCTTAGAAAAGTAACTTATTCTAGTTCTTTTCTTCACTATACTAGTTGGCAACCTAAGCATTAAAAGAAAGCCATAGTTAAAGGACAATTTGTTAGGTTGGCCAGAATATTTTCAGAATGGGACCTTCTTTTAAAGGCGTGTGAGAAATGAGTAAATATATTCATCAATAGGGGATACCATTTGGGGTTTGCGAGCCCCCTTATGATGGATCTGAAATTCTACAGGTGCAACTAACACTAGGTAAGACTGCAATCCAAACTGTAGCTTGCTACAGATACCCCACCATGCCCTACGATTCTCACTGCACCTTTCTAAACATACTGGAAAATATTAAGATACAACAAAACAACCTAATACTGGGTAATTTCAACTACCCTGCCATTAATCGGGAAAACTACTCGGGTACCAACACCTTTGCCCAATGGTTTTGGGAATTCATATATTCCAATGCCCTGGATCAACTAATCCATAGTCCTACCAGGGGCTCAAATATCCTAGATCTGGTCATTACCAACATGGGAGATTGATGCTCCACACCACCCCCAGTAGGGAAATCTCCATAAAAACTTCTCCGAAGCTAACTTTATGCTACTCAAGTCAGAAGTGACAAACTTCATGGCACCCATGCAAACGGGAACTGAAAGTTCAACTGCTGACTCCTACACTAAAGCACTGTATGAGCACATCCCCTCATGCATGAATCGTGCCATTCCAAATAGAACCTAGACGCTCTCCTCCAAAAAAAAGGAAGCCAGTCTGGTGGTCTCCTGCTATAAACAAACTATACAACAGAAGGAAGAAACTGTTGAAGAAAAGAGGAAAATACCAGGATGCAAAATACTCCCTTACCAGCCTCAGTAAGAAGCTGAGATCCCTCATAAAACCCTCCAAAGCTAGTTACAGAAATAAAATTGCCAAAGATTCCAAGGACAACCACAAGGCATTCTATAGTTATGTCAAGAATCTAAATGGTAATGTTCAGATCTGTTCTGAGCTACAGCAGAATGGCATTAAATATACTGATCCCAAGGATATTGCCATTATCCTGGCAGATCGATTCAGTGCCAACTTCACCCCCCTCTCACCCCCTAAAGGGCCCATCTCAATACCAAAAGATTGCCAAATTCTGGTAATCATGGCCACACAGGTAAAAAATGCACTCTCCAAAGCTAATAATATAGCATCCACGGGACCAGACGACATTCTGGGATGTGTACTACATGGACTACAAAATGAACTGGTACCTCACCTAAGTGTCATGTTTAATCATAGCCTCACCTCAGGCTTCCTGCCTAATGAGTGTAGCACAGCTACAGTTATCCCAGTCCACAAGGGGGATCCACCTTGGATCCCAGGAACTATCATCCCATCAGTCTGACAAGCCTGATTGGCAAAGTCATGGAATGCATTATCATGGAACTTATAAACAAAGACATTGGCAACCTTCAAACACTGGACCCCACCCAGTTTGGTTTCGTAAAGGGCCGATCTTGTCTCCTCAACCTGATTGACTTCTTTGAATCAGTCTCCAGAGCTGTGGACGAGGGCAAGGTGATCCACACAGCCTATCTGAACCTCACCAAGGCCTTCAACACCATCACCCACTCTGGAATCATAGATAAACTTACTAAGCTGGGCATTAATCCCTACATCACTAGATGGGTTGCCAACTGGCTTACTGACAGAATTCACACTGTAAAAGTAGCTGACTCAAAATCCAGCTCCAGACAAGTGACAAGTGGAGTACCTCAGGGTTCAGTCCTGGAACCGCTTTTGTTTGGCATCTACTTTTCTGAAGTACAGGCCAGCACTAAGGGACTCTGACTAACAAAGTTTGCAGATGACTGCAAACTGGGACCCATTATTGAATCCCCAAATGATGTGGATATTCTACAAAAGGGCCTTAGAGAAACAGATGCTTTGTGCCAGAGCCATGGGCTCAATCTCAATGCCAGAAATGTATAGTTATCCCCTTTGGGAAAAACCATGTA
Organism: Protopterus annectens; assembly: GCF_019279795.1. Taxonomy (NCBI): domain Eukaryota; kingdom Metazoa; phylum Chordata; order Ceratodontiformes; family Protopteridae; genus Protopterus; species Protopterus annectens. The sequence goes on from NC_056747.1 coordinate 68,315,149, forward strand.
CCCAGGGATTACCACACAAGTGGCAGTAAACTAAACACTGAAAGTGTGATAAGGGATTTACAGACACAGGTGGACAGTAGTCTCACCTTTGATAACCACATCGCCACAACAGTCAGGAAATCCTTCTATGTGGCACACCTCATCACTAAAGGCTTTTCATCCAGAAAAAAGGAGGTCATTGTCCCACTGTACTCATCCCTCATTAGACCCATTGTAGAGTACAACGCCCCATTTGGTATGTACCTTACAAGACATCTGCAACAACTGGAAAGGCCACAGAAATACCTCACTAAAAGAATCACAAGCCTAAGCAGATGCCCTATTCTGACCGTCTAAAAAAACTCCAGCTATACTCTGTCGCATATCGCCTACTCAGAGGCAATCTCTGCTTAACATAAAAGGCCATGTCAAACCCAGAACTGTTGGACATGCTACACTTAAAGAAATCCCAATCCCTCAGAGCCACACGGTCCAGGAATCTAAACCTGGTCATCACAATGAACAAAACATGCTGGAGGGATAGGTTCCTGACCCAGAGACTCCCCATACTCTGGAATAGACTGCCCATACATGTCAAGCTGAGCGTCTCTTTGGCCCTCTTCAAAGGGAACCTTGATGATTGGATGGGAGATAGGAAATTCACCCAGGGGATCATGTCAGTTGCCCTGCTAGACTGGGGACCAGGGAAGTAAATATTCTGGGAAGAAATAGCCAGGGAATTGTTAGACCTAGGCTTGTATAGGCCCTAGGGCTGATAGCCTAGTACCAACCTATGAATCTATGAACCTATGATTACATAAAAAAGAATGGGGACTTGTGTGTGTTTAATAGATGTATGAGGCATGAGGTGTGAGAAAGAGAGTATGGATGATAACAGCAAGTGTAACAAAGCTATGGTCATGACCTACACCCTCGATAGTGCCCCCTTTAGGAATATTTTGGAGAAGAATTGGGAGTTTGTTCTTTTTAAATACTAAGTGATTTGAAAATGTGGGTATAAAACCTTCTATAGTATTTAGGAGGGTTAAATGTTTTAAAGATTTTTTTAAAAACTGGGTAGGGACTTCATGAGTATAATTCCACAATTAAAAAGGGTGTTTTAAAATGCAGTTCATGTTCTCAGTGCCCTTTTATTTTCATGGATGACTGTCTTATTTTGCAAGAGTGAAGGGTAAAAGCTAAGGGTAATTTTAACTGCAGTTCTAAGGTAGTAGTTTACATAACTAAATATCAGTGATGTCCTCTATTTTATGTGGGAAAGATAGAAAGTAAGTTGAAAGAATGTATTTATGAGCATATGAGGGACATAGTGAAATGTAATAATACAAATACATTATTTAAGCATATATTCATTATTTATTTTTATTATTTATTTGACATTTGTTAACTGTGTATATCCAACTGAGCTAGACCCCATTTTCAGTAGACACCGGAGAAAAAAGCTCCACACAAAAAAAAATCAAATTACAGTTTCAAATAATAAATATAAAAAAGTAACATTCCTTAGAGTACAGTTTAAGATATTAGTGAAAGCTTAGGTACAGATGAAAAAGTTGCAATAAAAAGGAAAAATACAGTCAATGCAAAAGTTCTTAGATTATAGCAAATCTATAATACATGAGTTTTTAATTTCACAGGCAGAGAAGTAGTAGAGGCCTGAAGAGATGGAAGAGTAGGCAGTGAAGTCAGAGATGAAGGAGGTCAGTATAGTACAGCCAGGATGAAAAGATACAGGAGTAGTCATTAGGGAGTTGAGAAGGAACATCTGCAAATAAAATGCTAATAAGGGTTAAGGGGGAGGGGACAAAGGGAAGGGGTGGGTAGGGAAGGGACAAAGGGAAGGGGAAGGGTGGAAAGTTAAAGAGAAATAAAGTAAGGACCAGAGTCAGTGTTAGGTGGGATTTTGGCATGAGCAGATCCAAGTATTTAATAGTGTTTCTTTTAATGCTTTTTTAAGTTGTGAGTGTTTGTTATGGATCTGATAGACAGAGGGAGTTTGTTCTAGGCTAAGGTAATTTTGTAGCTGTATAGTTGTTGCCCAATATTTTTTTCTTTAGTTTACAGATCTCTAGGAGGTAATGGTCAGAGTTCTGAGAGTGCAAGAAGGGTTGTATAGTGAGAAGAGGGATGAGATGGCTGGGCAGGAGCTACGATTATTGAGGATAGAGCAGATGATAAGAAATTGGGATGATAGGAGTTGGTGGGGAAGTTCAAGCCAGGAAAGAGGTTTGAGGGAAAGGCAGTGGTAAGAATCATACGGTTGGTTTGTGGTGAATCTAGCAATTTTATTGTAAGTGAGTTCAAGCTTAAACTTTAGAGTGGATTGTAGGTTGATTAGGATAGGTGATGAATATTTTTGTTACGGTAGGGCAGACCCAGTCTCTGCTGGGTCTTTTTTATGCAGTTTAAGATGTGAAGATCAAATTTAAGTTTATTATAAATGATAACTCCTAGGTGCTTGGTCTGGGGTTATACATTGATAACAATGTTGTCACATGAAGTTATGGCAGAAGAGGATTTAAGCTGTGAAAGTGGTTTTGGGAGGAACAGCAGAAGTTTAGTTTTTTGGGGGGCATTAAAGATTAGTTGGTTATCAGTTAACCAAGTTTCAACAGAGGTAGTTCTGTGTTAAACTGTGGAGGTGAGGAAGATTGTCAGAGATGTAGATGATGTTAGAATTGTCAGCATATTGGATGAGAGGAGTGAGTGCAGGAAGTCTGCAAGTCATTTGTGAGTATGTTAAATAGCAGTGTTCCAAAAATGGATCCCTGGGGTACACCTGTAAAAATAGGAAAGAAAGAGGATGAGGCAAAGTGCCATCTAATGGACTGCTGCCTGTTATTGAGATAACTTGTGAAACTTTTTAGCGACAAATAAGAAAGGCTGAGATAAGACAGTTTGGAAAGATGTTTCTGGTGAGAGACAGTTTCAAAGACTTTTGAAAGGTCAAGGAATATACAGGAAACAAGTTTGTTATTATCTATAGTTTGTGAGAAGGAGATTAGAGCAGTAGTTGTGCTGTGGTTAAAGCAGAAGCCATGTTGTGTAGGAGTGAGGAACTTTTCATGAAGAAGATAATTGAGGACCTGGTTATATATACATTTTTCAAGAAGTTTGGAGACATAGGATAGATTGGCTACAGGTCTGTATTTAGAGACGTCAATGGAGTGTCCTCCTTTGTTAACAGGTATAGTAAAAAAAATTCAGATAGAGGGGATAGTAGGATCCTGAATAGATTGGTTGATCTGTATAGAAACAGGGAAGGCAATTGATTTATCTGCCGGTTTGAGGAATAGGGGGGGTAGATTGTCAGTGGAGGGAGAGCATGGCTTTAGTTTATGGATAAGTGATCTTATGTAAGCAGTGGGAACCAGTTTCAGGGAGAAGGTGTTTTTCTGATTGGGATGAGGGGAATAGAGAGGTTAAGAATGTTACCACATGCAGTTAGTTTGCTAATGGAGTGGACAAAGTAAGAGTAAAGAATGGTGGCTGTTTCATTTGGAGTGTTTGTTGTTGTGGAATTACCAGGATGCAGAATCCTAATGCAGAACATTTTTGGATTGTTGTGGGGAATGGTTTGGGGCTTTAGATAGAAGTTTTTCTTGTGAGCTTATGGAGTTTCTTATAGTTTTGAAGATACATTTGGGAGTTATATCTTAGCTAGTTTTGCCAAGCATTATCTCTTTTGTCCTTTAAGGATTGAGTACTTTGAGCCATGGGGCAAAGAAAACTTTTATTTGGATTTTCCTGGGGGGAGCTAAGGGAGTTAAAAATATCAAGTGAAACATTTGATAAAATTTTTGTACAGTATCATCAAGGGGTAGGTGGAAAAGAAACAACTAATTAATAGAGGTGAGTCAGTTGTTAAATGTATCAGGGTAAAATTTAGAAAGGCTACATCATTCTTTGACTTTATGAGATTTGAGAGGCTGCTTGGAAAATCACTGGATTCAAGTGGGAAGGTGGCCACTTAAGGACTGAGGTAGAGTTTGTGGGTTGTGATAAAAGTTAGGACAGGAGTCTAGGATCCAGTCTAGGATAGTGCCAGGGTTGTGTGGTTTGTTGTAGTGTGTGGGGGTTGAGATTAGTTGCAAAAAGCCATATAGATTTAAAGTGGAAGATGGGGAATCTGTGTTTAGGGTTTACCAATCAATGTTAACATCTCCCAGAATTATAGTCTGGTAAGAGATGTGGTGAGTTATCCAGGAGATAATCTGTTTAAGTATAGGGGTGTTACTACCTACTCATAAATGGCAGCTATTATGAGTTGCTTATGTTTGTTAAGTTTGCAGTTTGCAATTAGGAGTTCAGAAGGGTGGAGGTTGGAGGTGGGGTGGACATAGGGGTCAGGGTCAGTTGATTAGAGTAGATTATGGCTACACCTCTCCCTTTTTGTGTATTTGCCTAGGTGGAAGATATTGTATCCAGGTGAAGGATTTCATTGTGATGATATAGGTCTTAAGCCATGGTTCAGAGAGGGTTATTAAGTCAGGAGAGGAATAAGTTATTATAGAGTGGAGTTCACTAACCTTGTTGATAATGCTGTGGATGTTCAAAGAATAAATATTTAAGTATTTGGAGGAGGGGTAGGGTAGAGGTGTTGGGGTGGAGAGTAGGTGTTGTGTTTGTGGGGAGAGGAGAAGAAGTTTTGAGAGGATGATGAGAGGGGGCCAGGGTTTGGATGACTATCTCCTGATAGGAGCAGAGTTTTGGTAAAGTGCAGGAGAGTATGAATTTTTGAATTCTATGTATGGTATTTAGGTTTAGTTTTCAGAGGATGCATAGGTTTGAGAACTAATGTGGATTTCAGTAACACTGGGTTTGTGGGGTCAAATAGATAGGGTGTTATTAAGAAAGTGTTGCGTATTTCAGAGTCAATAAGAGGGTGTGCAAGAGTAGGAGGCAGGTGCACAGGAGATAAATTTATTTTGAAAGAGGAAAGGTGAGAGAGTAGTAGAAGAATAGGTATGAAGATTAGGATGTGAATCATAGTAGCAGTGTATGTGTAAGGTGAGCACAGAGGATTTATAGAAGGAAAGGCGAGTGTAAGTGTGGATGTTTAAAGGTATCAGGAAAGAGAGGTACGAAGAAGTTAGGGTTTAGCTGAGAGTGGTGAAGTGTGGGGGAAAATGTCAATTGAGTAGCAAGTGTTAACAGAGTTGATTAAGGGTGGGGTAGTTTTGTGGATGGTACCTAGTTAGTGGAAAAGAGGGTTGAGTTATAGTTTGTAAGTTTAGAAGAGAGAGGAGTGTTGTAGGTAGAGCTAAGATAGATTGAGATTGGTTATGGTAAAAGGAGGGTGGTGTGGAAGGGGAGTGTGGAAGTAGTGATAGGAGAGAGCGTGATAGGATGGGCTAAGAGCAGAATAGTGTGAAGGTGGTGTTGTAGGTAGTGTTAAGAGAGTGTATGATTGCAGGGAGTGAATGGAAGAGGCAAGAGGAAAAGGTGGAGTAACAGGGATTAGAGTATAAATCTAGAGTAAGTTGGGGTGGGTGAGAATTGGGGGTAGGGTAGGAGAGTGGAGTGAGCCCGAACACAGCAAGGGTGAATGGACAGGGACAGACCCTAGTCATGACTGTTGGAGAAGGCCACAGGAACAATCAGTAAGCCTGTTAGTTTTGAATTGTGTGCTGTTGTTTGCTATTCAGCCACAGAAGACACTCTACTGCATTAGGAAGGCATGAGTCCTGAAATGGATTTTGAGGCAGTATCCTGATAGGCTGAAGACAAATGAGACAAAAACTCTCAGGAAGGTGGGGGTGGAGATGGAGGTAGCATCTATGAAAAGAAGGAGAAACAAGCACAGTGGTAGCAGGCTAGAGAACTTCCTATTCTACATCTTGTTATTCATTACACTAGAATTAACTTTGGAAAAAACAATAATGGAGCAGAAAAAAAGGGGCAGGAAGTGAAAGAAGAGGGGAGGGGAACTAGCTATATTTGGTGAAGTGCAGTAATAGACTATGGGGAAAAAGCAGTAGTGAATTAGGTGAAACACAGCTATAACTAAAACATATGTATGCTTTTAACTGGAGCTTGGGGTGCAAAGAGTCTGCAAATTTGCAGTTGCTGGGTGTCTTGGGTACTGAAACAGGGTGCTTCCTGCTATGTTTAAGAATGAGAATGGGCTTAGTACCTAAATATTGCAAGAAAATGTATAGCCGTCTTACTCACATCACTGGAGATTACACAGTGGCTAGAATTGGAAGGGAAGGTGAGGAGAGATTATTAAGTTTTCCTTCCCACAAGTGGAAAGGGTAGACAAAAACCCAAGCAGGAGTCCATGGAGTAAATTATCGGAAAAGAGGGAGCTGTGGTGGCAAATTGTTTTAAATGTTTATAAATTCCACTTTTAAATGATATACTGTTCTTGTTCTGTATTTTAAAATGACATTCCTATACTTTTACGTAATTATTTATAGTACTCATGATATATGTTTAAGTACTTCAACAATTAAGTAGCTAACTAATTTTTAAATCAGTATTTAATGTAGAGAATTTGTCTGTAATGATGGATTATTTCATTTTGATTATTTTTAATGAGTCTTGTGATTATTGGTTCATGTTTTCATTTTTCTATTAAATGGGGATAGTGTTAGTTCAGATGAAGTTTCTAAGTTTGGATGAAAGCACTTAACTTGTTATAGTGCAGTGCTATTTGTACTAAAAAGCATATAAGTATATGTGTGGAGTCAGTTCAATGTCTCCAGGGTGTTTTTTATTTGGAGTTTGATTTTTCACCCTATTAATCTGGTTTGTTTTCTGTTGGGTTCCTCATGTCCTATTTCCTGCAAATATAACATTTTCTTTTACAAAGTTACTTAACAAATATACACAACAAAATGTTATGGGCTGTACCTCGTATTTTATGACACCCCTATTCTGTTCCACATCTTTCATGCTTGGTATATGTATATTTTTTTTATTTCTGTATTTAACGCAATATTACAATCCTATCTGCCAATCCATAAACTCCTTTTATCTTTAATTTTGCAAAGTCCATTACCTCTTTACATAACATTTTCAAGTATCCTTTGAAAGTCTCCTTTTCAACTTCTGTTCAAAATTGTACATGAATTATTTTTGTTTCCTTATTAAATGCTTTGTTTTAACATAAGGACTCCATGGGTTACAGTTTTTTTTCATATGCTCCAAGAAAATTTTCCATTGAAAAAACAGTTTCAAATATAATGTCACAAAATGTGTCTTTGTTAATATGAATAAATGCTCTTACCTCATGTGCTTTTACACTCAAAGGAACTATTAAATTGTCCCACACTTCATACCTGTCCATTTCTTTGACTTCATTACTCTGAATCCTTATCACATACTTCTGTTTTTCATTTTCTTCAGCCTTTTGTCTTTTCTGCTACTCCCCCTTTTCCATCTTTTCCTTCCTCTGTATATGCTTTCTTTTCCATTTCACCAATATTCTTCAAGATTATCTCTGCATCTTTCTTTTTTTCTCCATAATGCCCCATCAGGAAACACCCATTTCAATTTCTAGCTCACCCTGTATCACCATTTATTTTAGTAAACCATCCTGCAACCCTCCTGACTGGATGGTTGTAATTGTACATCCATCATTTGCCAGCTCATCTCCTTCAAACAGATTTCTTTGAAACAACTCCTTAGAATCCTGCATGCATTCATCAGTCTCAGAAGTGGCTTTCTCCTCCATTTCTCTTACCATTCCATTATCTCTTTCTTGCTCTCCATCTGCATCCCTGTTTCTCTGGGCCACCGCTGCATCTGGAACAGAAACAGGAAGTGCTTATGCAAAATGGGTCCCACTCTCAACAAAGACAAGTAAGGGAAGTTCCCTGAAGCACTGACCAAATGTTCCCTAGTATTATAAAAAGGGTCTATGTCAGTTTACCAAATTAAACTATATGACTGAAACTGAAAAGAATGAGATGATAACACTGAAACATCAGAACAATGAATGTTCACAAAACTGGAACTTAACAGACTGAAACAAACATGTCCAATCCAGTACTCTTTTATATGTATAAAAACACTCACGAGAAATAGACATCTGTCCCTTTGAACTACACTGTGATTAAAGACAACTGCTACAGCATACATAGCACACTTTTGGCTGACAAGCATTTCAGTAAAATAATGAATGTACTGTACTATTTAACTTCACTAAAACAATTGTTTATGTTTTTTCTGGGGGGAAGCCCCCCTCTAACCCCCATGTGGGGGACTGTTCCCCCACACCCCCTGCAAACTATATATACCAATTCTGATATTGCACTACAGTGGGGAAAAGGGTGAATTTCCCAAGCCTCACTGTACCATGATCTCCATTCAAATGCTTCAAGGTTTAACAAAAACTGGTGTATAACATCAGCAGTTTTTGTTTTAGTATCCTAAGTTCTGATTTTTCAATGTTCATCATTCTAAGGTTTCGATGTTGTCATCTTGCACTTTTAAGTTTCTGTCATATGTTAAGTTGATAAACTGATAGGGACCCTATAAAAAACCAAGCCAACAAAGGATAAATAAAATAAAAGATTTTTTGCTTAATAATGCCATACACATTTGAGGCAGCTGATGACTTCAAAGAAAGAGGTGTTCTGCAGTAAGAAACTGAATGGGTGAGGGTAAATGGAGTAGACTGTAGCTATATTCTGGCAGATCTCTGATTAAACAACAGTTTCAACCACAGACTGCCTCAATATCCACTCATTCTATGTACTTTCTCACCTATATACAGCTCAGATGTCTGATTGCAGTCTGCAAGGATGATCTTAGGTGAAAAGGAATCCTAAGCAAATGACTCCATTGTGCCTCTCATGTGGTGCTTCATTATTTTTACCCTATTTTGGTCTCCCCATACCATCCAGGCAGATTACTTCTATCTTGTGGTTTTATTTATTTATTTTGACACTTTGCCTAAGTCTTTATCTTTTTTCTTCTGTCCATTCAACAAGTCTAACTGGGTAGGACAGCAGTGTAAAAGCTGTTGAAGAAGTAACTGAATTAACCTGAAAGTCTAAGAGCTTATATGCTCCTGGAAACCATTGTATTTTAAAAGCTGTAGAGAGTTTCCCTCAACCTTTGATCTAGTGATGACTTGAACAAAAATCATGAATACAGAAAGAGGTTCAGTCTTATTTTTTTTCAGTGAAGAAATAGCTTATGTCCAAAACTTAATCTTCAAAACTGAAGAGTATTTCCTAATATAATGAGAAAACAAAACTTGCAAGGATACATAAACTCCATGCATCACACAAAAAAGATTTTCTGTGCACCTACTCTAGTGTTAAGTTGGGATAAAATTTAAAAACAAATGGCCACAATAGTCACAGGCATGCTCGCTGTTGCTGTCATACAAAAATAGCATGCACCCTCATCCTTAACCTAAAAAGAAAGTCACAATCTGCATACCACTCAGATGTTAACCTGGAACAATGTTATATATCTCAGTTTGCTGATGTATATACAAAGCATTCCAACTTAACCTACCTTTAAAACTCAGTCACCATTATATATGTCTGATGTATGATTGTAAGGGATGTGAAAAATACTGATCACCGTGAAATGTTTCAACTTGTTTCTACTAAGTAGAACATTGCCCATAGTCAGGTTATACTGAATTTCTATACAGACCTGTAGCTTTAAGAAGTATGCCAAAGACTGTGTGTGCACATACAAATATCAGGCACGTGCTATTCCCAGTGCCATTTTGAGGGTGCAGCCAGAGAGTGAGCATGTGTGATTGTAGTAGTTAGTTTGTATATAAGTTACTTAAGCTAAAGTCAGTAAACTTCTATAGTGATGTGTTTGTATATAATAAAGCTGCTTGAACAGAACCCATGAAGACTTCTATTCTGTCGAAAGTAGGAGATTGACAGACATAGTTTATCTTAATAATGATACTGTTAGGGAAAAGTTTTTTTTGCAGGACTGGAAGTCTTTCCTTGCCATGAGCAAATTAGTCATAAAAGACGACCATTGATAGATAGATAGAGATGAAGATATAGATGTTAATTAGGGATAATACCCTGCATTTTTTGTGAAAAAAGCTTGCAGCTCAGAGACATCAAATATTTAATGGATTAGGCTCATGAAGGCATTACTACACTACTGAGCTTAACAAACAGGGCATTGTGTACCTTTCATGTCTTCTATTTAATTTAATTTCAAGAACACCATTTTCTTGGATGTCTGTTTGTATTCCCTTGGTCTGAACTACTTGCCACATTTATAACAGACGCTGTACTGTTCAGCTCTCTTTTTTAACTTTTAAAATGATCTAAGTGCTTTGAAAATTACTTCGACATGTTAATATACTGTTAAAAGTTGGGAATTATTCAGCAAGATTCTACTGCCATCTGTGAATTAACTTAGAAGCTGTTTGTTCTTGAATATTCTCAGTTTAGAACCTTACTTTGTCATTTTCTTCTATCATGTAGTTTAAAAGTCCATAAAATAGGATACTCTTACATCATAGTGGTATGGCATATAATCTCTTTTCATTTACTTGGATGCTATTAATTATAAATGGCACTTTACAATGATCAAGGCAGAACACTTTCTGTACATAAAGGATATTTTAGTGTACCAGTTTAGCACTGTAGGTTAAGAGCTACTAACTAGCTTTATCCTGTAAAGCTGAGTTTGAATCCCACTCCCTCTATTTTCATGCTGTGTGACTCTCAATAAGTTGTTTAAAAAGAAAATGGTTCTGTATTACCCACATACTTATCAGATAAAATAAATAAATGGTTCTTGTTTTCCATCAAATATATTTTGCCTTACAGTATTTCTGCATGACAGTGCCTGCTTTAGTTAAAGTACTTAGCAGATCTATGACTTCTTTGAAGTTTATAATGGACTGGCAGAACGGATATTAATGTGGAAGAATTATGTTATGTTCTTCCATGTGCTTATTGCAGCCGAATGCAGTCAAATATTTAAAATGCCCACCCTTGATGCTTTAGTTTAGCAGGACTGAGATTAGCAGTTCTGTTAATGAACTGCATTTAATATTATGGTTGTGCACATATTTAAATAAATAGGAAATAAAGAAATTGCAGGATTTTATCTATACATTCACTGCATAATGGTGCTGCTATACTGTAATACATTATAAGACTAAGTAATCTGTACCAGAAATACAGTTTAAAAAACAAAAATACAAAATCAGACTACATAACCTTTTTACACAAACAATTTGGTCCAGTCTGTCTTTTAAAAATGTGTCTGCTGTGGTTAATGGTGTCTGACTAAGCTTCTTCACATTTTTCAGGCATTACATTGCAAAATTCCATATGGACGTTTTCCAGCTGTGCTTGGAGAAACCTTTGGACATGATTTATGAATGAGAAGCTCACACTGTGTACAAGAGATATGAGAGTGTGTATATCTATACGTGTGTGTGTGTGTGTGTGTGTGTGTGTGTGTGTGAGTGTGTGTGTGTTTATGCATGTGTGCATGTGCGTGCGTTTGTTTGTCTGTGTGTGTGTGTGTGTGTGTGTGTGTGTGTGTGTGTGTGTGTGTGTGTGTGCATGCGTGTGCATGCATGTGTGTGTGTGTGTGTGTGTGTGTGTGTGTGTGTGTGTGTATGAGGGTACATGTGAGTATATGTGTGTTGCACATGCTTCTGTGCGTCTACTCAACACAAAACAGTAATAAGACTGATTGGGAAGGTTTGTCAGTCCAACTGCCTTAGAACATGAAATATACTTGCAGTTCTCCTAATTTCTGCCTTACTATTTGCAATATGATTTTGAAAGTATTACTTAGTTTTGGACAATACATGGTATATGTTTTTAAAAGTACTTACCTGCTTTTGAGATAATAAACAGTAGACAAGAGGATATCCTAAGTTTCACATGCTTGTATTTAGATCCTGTATAACATATGTGATCATATTCATGCCACTCTGTAAAGAAATCTGATTACATTTTAGCTCAGATTATATGCAAGTTTATTTTTCCTCTAAAAACATGAACGTTTGAAAATGCCTCCTATTCCTTAAAACACTTAGGTGGTTTGGGTTAGATGTATTGCTGGGGTCTTAACCCATCACTTAATGGGGGGATACAGTGTGATGATGTTAGCGTTCACCTTAGGTGGGCTGAGGCATGAGATATAGCTGTGAGCTTTACCAGATGATATGTATTATTTTATTTTATTTTTTTTATTTTATTTTATTTTATATTTGTTTACTGGAGTAGTACACTGACCTCTCTGGATCTTTTACAGACATGGGTGAGAATATCACAATGTAAAGAAGAGATAAAGTTATATACAGTGTTATACAGAGATCATATCTGTGCAGACGTTGAGAGCTATACCAACATTAAATATGAGAAATTGAAAGGTAAGTTATAGGCAAGGTGGAGAAAAAAAGCACTGCATATGTTTGGATTCTGTTTGAGTCTGTTGTTTCAAAGTAGCATCATTAACTGGTTTCCAGATCGCATCAGACAACACATGACAAATAAGTTTGATTTCTCATTTGTCAATAAGTGTATCACGATGATATAAACTGCCTGCTCAACTTCTCACTCTCTTTTTTTTCAAGTTTTCCTACTGGATTAATGGAGACTTTATACATTCAGAGTACGAAAGCTGAATAAGGACACTGTTATGGGAAAATATCTCAAGCAGACCATTTTGTTAAATTAGTCTTAGTAGAATGTCACACTGCATAAACACGTAATTGGTTAATGTCAGTCTGTAATATATGCAGAAGTCAGTGACTTTGGTGTTAGAGCTGGAGGTGAGACTGGTGTTAGCTGTAAGGACTAAGGTTAGGGTTAGACTTAAGATTAGTGTTAGGTTTAGGGATAGGCACATCATTAGGGGAAATATATGGGGTGCTGTCTCCTGCATAAGGAGCACATTAAATGTTTAAAATTAGGTTTCTGGGTGAGTTTTATGCAGGTTCATTCAACATTGAGTCATCAGTGAATTTATTTATCAGACACAGACATAGGATGGTAAATGATAAAAAGCAGCCCAATAACAAGCAAATGGCCTAATGTGTTAATAAATGCGAACTTATCACCCCAAGAAACTATAGAAATGATGGTGTTTAGTAAGTGGAATTTCTTTCTCTTAAGTTGTGCAATCTGGGGTACACTTATATATGTTAGGGATATGAAGGCACACTGCCCCTAAAAATAAAAGTTCATTATTTCAAAGAGCCATAGTTCATCTAGTCCTCTAAGCTTCCCAAAGGTGAGGACCAAACCAAAAAAATAATAAAAGATCCCCCATAGTTACTTGCATTAACATACAGATAAATCATTAGGAAAATAGAAAAATATATATTTATAACAGCATAGAAAATTCATGTTACTTTCTTGGACATAAACTAGTAGCACAAATTGGACTTTAAACCAAAAAATAAATGACATCACTAAAAATACTATCCCCAAGGATACTCTGCAAAAGAAGATGAACTTTTAAAGAACTATAAAGTACATTTAGTTCGTTGACAGGTTTGTCAATAGAGTTATGCATTTTTCAGGTAATGAACATGTTATGGACATTAAAATGAAATACAGTTTTCCAAAAGAAACCTGGGAAACACTCTCAGTCCCCAATGGAAGATCAGAGAAAGTGAGGTGCCTGCAGATAATTAATGGACAAGGGGTCCACTCCCTACAGCCCTTGCAAGGTTTGTAGTACTTTGAATTCTGACCTCTAGGTTTCTGGTAGCTAGTGCAGTCTGTACAAGGCAGATGCTATGCACGCGTAACAATTATCCTTGGGAAGTAAACCTCCTGCAGCATTCTGAAAAGTGTGCAAATTACCCAAGTTGTCAGTATTAATTTACAGATAAATAGCATTATACTAGTGTTGCTACTAGGAGAAAATGGCATGTACAATCTGAGAAAGATGCTTTATTTGGGAAATATTCCGTAGTTGATGTAAAGAAGATTTGAATATAGATGTTACTTAGTTCCAAAGTGGCTGCTGATCTCGGAGTATAATGCATAGTTTCTGTACATGAGACACATACCATTTAGAATCTGCTTGTGTTCTAACTGGAGTGCTTCTCAAACAAACTAACAAATATATTTTTTGCCACTTTTTGATTGACTGAATGATATATTTTTGCTGGCATATAATTATATATTTTTTCTGTTCTCTGATCTGTTCTGAAACTGATTACCCCTATTTCTGTGGTGTTCTTAAAGTTGGTCTAACCTGGTCTAATAGCTTTTATGTTATCTAATTGTTTCAAGGCTTGCTGATTTAAAAATAGGGTACTTTCTGTTAAACCCCTACCTCTTCACGCTGCTGTAAATAAAGGAATGAGCTGCTCTTAAGAGCACAAGTACTTGTTTCACACCAAGTGCATCCTGAAACTGGGAGACATGATGATCTGCGTTAAACCCGTACCACTACGGAGACAAATGCCCCCAAAATAGGGACAATTTTAAAATGTTGCTGTTACAAACTTAGAAAGGTGATAGAAAAGCATGTTTTGCATTAACAATGATTTTATGAAAGGTATGAAATCTGAAACCGTACCACTTTGCACTGCTGTGTTTTGCCAGTATTTCAGTAGCAGATTTTACTTACACCATTCACTTGTAAGAAAAACATAGTCTATGTGGGTGGATTTTTCCTGCTAAACCCCTACCACTACCAGTTCATGCTGCTAACAGGGCACGGCTGCATGACACCGATGGCTGTGGTGGAGGAGACATTATGGTTCCGCTTGGTAAGGAAGAGTAAAACAGTATATAATCTGAAGGAGGATTACGCAGAGAGCATTGCCGTACAGGTTTTCATCTTTAGCCAGTGTACTTGCAGTCTATTTTTTAAAGAAAGATAACATGCATGTTATATATCATTTGGGGAAATAGATATTGTATTAGAAACAATGGTTTCCTGACTCACAGTTACTTAAGGCTAACCCACATCTCTTGATACTGGGCAATCTATTGTTAAGTGATCCTTCTGTCCAGCCTGCAGGAGAGAGTTGAATAATCAGCCATCAAATTGCTGTTCCATATATGACAGCTTTATGAACTGGCTGTAGTGAGTGAGTAGAGTAAAATACATGGCAAAGCACTTGGCGTACTGTGGCAATTAGTGTTGTCATGTAAGCATAGGTCATTCCCCTCAAGCTCTTAGAGCGAGAAATGTGAACAAAGCCATTTTAAAATGTTGCTGTTACAAACTTATAAACTTGATAGAACAGCAGGTTTTGCATTGACAATAATTTTATGAAAGGTATGAAATCTGAAAATGAAACGGTTGTTATTTTTTCTAACTTCAGTCCTCAATGATTTGCCATAAATCCAAATTTTTATGAGAAACATACCAAAAATATGAGATAAAAATGTGGACATTCTTCAAATATCTAGACACTTGAGAGGTATGCAGTTATTTGGGACCACGCAGCTGCCTTTTGAATGAGAATGACACCGGTTGAGTAGGAAGAAGCTCATGCACAGTCTTAAAAGTAGAGGAGAATGCCTTGTTCTATTCTGTTTTGTAATTGACGTTGATAAATCCACCCACATAGACTACGTTTCTTCTTACAAGTGAACAGTTTAAGTAAAATCCGCTACTGAAATACCACTAAAACACAGCAGCGTGAAGGGGTTTAACGGAAAAGTACCAAAGTAGTTCCCTGTTAGTAAATTCTTACAAACCATTTAGAGTCTGCTTGTGTTATGACTAGAGTGCTTCTCAAACAAACTAATAAGTATATTTTTTGGCACTTTTTGCTTGACTGAATTATATATATTTGCTGGTATATAATTTTATGCATATATATATATATATATATATATATATATATATATATATATACATATATATATATATATATATATATATATATATATATATATATATATATATTCTTTTTTTTTCTCTGATCTGTTTTGAAACTGGTTACCCCAATTTCTGTGGTGCTCTTAAAGTTGGTATAACTTGGTCTAATAGATTTTGTGTTATTTGATTGTTTCAAGACTTGCTGATTTAAAAAATAGTTCCCTGTTTGTAAATTCCTTTATACCATTTAGAATCTGCTTGTGTTCTGACTGGAGTGCTTCTCAAACAAACTAAGTATATTTTTGGCACTTTTTGCTTGACTGAATTATATATATTTGCTGGCATATAATTATATATATATTTTCAGTTCTCTGATCTGTTCTGAATCTGGGTTTTTCCTCCCACTCACCCTATTCCTGTAGTGTTGTTATAGTTGGTGGCTTTGCAGTTGCCTGCCCCTACTTTAATTTGATCTGGGACACTCCTCCCAGTCTAATATTCTTTCTGCCTAATGCAGAGATAACATTTGAGAAGGCCAACCCACTTAGGTTCTTAACCTGGAATTATCTTCTGCTCCTCCTTTCTCCCTTTGCACTTTGCTGAAAAAAAATCTCCTTGTGTTTTGACTGAGTGTGCTTCTCAGCTGATAAGGATATATTTTTTGCACTTTTTGACTGTTCAGAGTTGAATAAAACAATTGGATTCAGTTCACAATACATTTTGAATAAATTGCATTTATTTAAACTGTATTTGTTTTAGTAATGCTATACACTTGTCTGCTATCTTGCACTGCACTTTCAATTGTTTTAGGTGCTGTTTTATCTGCATTCTGAAAAAAAAAAATTGAAGTTTGTTTCCTGCCTTTCCTGTAACTAGTCTAGTTCAGATAAAGATTTACTGTATCCAGGACTGTTTGTAAGCTTCTGAGACCCCCATGCCTTTCTGTGTTGGAGGGAAGCCTTTTAGCTTATCAATGAGAGTGGTAAGCACTAGGTAGCCTATCTACCAGAAGGAGAGTAGTTTCTGGCCCAGAAATTGTAGCTTATTGGCCATTTAGGCAGTTTTTTCATCTTTTTCAACTTTTTGGTTTAAAAGCCAACCTTTGTGCTGGTTTCCCACCTTTCCTGTAACTAGTCTAGTCCAGGTAGAAATCTGCTGTATCCAGGACTGTTTTGTAAGCTTCTGAGTCCCCAAGCCTTTCTGTGTTGGAGGGAAGCATTCTAGCCTATCAGTGGGAGTGGTAATCACTAGGTAGCCTATCACAAGAGGAGTGGTTTATGTCCCAGAAATTGTAGTTTATTGACCGTTTGGGCAGTTTTTCCATCTCTTTCAATTTTCTGGTTTAAAGGCTCGCATTTGGGCTTGTTTCCCATCTTTCCTGTAAATAGTCTAGCCCAGGTGCAGATCTGCTGTATCCAGGACTGTTTGTAAGCTTCTGAGCCCCCCCCAAGCCTTTCTGTGTTGGAGGGAAATCTTCTAGCTTATCAGTGGGAGTGGTAAGCACTAGGTAGCCTATCTACCATAGGAGAAGTGTTTTTTCTGGCCCTGAAATTGTAGCTTTTGGTCAGCTGGGCAATTTTTTTTCCATCTCTTTCAACTTTCTGATTTAAAAGCCCATGTTTGTGCTTT
This sequence comes from Protopterus annectens, assembly GCF_019279795.1. NCBI lineage: Eukaryota > Metazoa > Chordata > Ceratodontiformes > Protopteridae > Protopterus > Protopterus annectens. The sequence goes on from NC_056747.1 coordinate 68,332,540, forward strand.
TCCCACCTTTCCTTTAACTAGTCTAGTCCAGATACAGATGTACTGTATCCAGGACTGTATGTAAGCTTCTGAGCCCCCCAAATCTTTCTGTGTTGGAGGGAAGCCTTCTAGCTTATCAGTGGGAGTGGTAAGCACTAGGTAGCCTATCTACCACAACAGGAGTAGTTTCTGGCCCAGAAATTGTAGTTTATAAACCATTTGGGCAGTTTCTCCATCTCTTTCTTCTTTCTGGTTTAAAAGTCAGCATTTGGCTTTTTTCCCACCTTTCCTGTAACTAGTCTAGTCAGATACAGATTTGCTGTATCCAAGACGGTTTGTAAGCTTCTGAGCGGTGCCACAGTCTGCTCTTCAATTTTTCCCTTAAATCTACTAGTTCTCTCCTCTTCTACACTTTTACTAGTTTATTAGTTTAGCACTTTAACACACTTTTTGTAGCAATTATTGTAGCACACACAAGTGCTACCAGCACTAAACGTTCTACAAGTAAACATATACCGTACTTGTTATTAATGTCCACCCCTCCAGGCATATCTAAAGGTCAGTTCCCTGTACTTTCTCCTATTAACCTGATGAACTTGGGCATCCTGAGGCAATGTATCAACTGCTTCATGTACACTGACAACCCTGTCCTCTTACCTCCCAACACTCAGACTTGCGAGAGATCCACTTATATTTCCAAATTGGAGGCCATCCACTCTCCAACCAAGACCAGAATAGCTGATCAAGAGGAGAAGGTCAACACTTGCACCACACCACATGGAACACATAGCCCTGCAGAACACACACCAGCACTACCTTCACAAAAAACACAAACCACACACCCACCTTCACAGAGGCTTTCAATAAAAGTCTACCCAAACAGCAGAGACCTCCATAGCAGAAACGTACTCGACCAGCACAACACAACAATAATCACGAGACACATAGCTCTCCTAAACAGTGTGCCACTCAACCAAAGCCCCTAAGGCAAAACAGCATGCCCAACATACTAGTCATAGGTGACTCGATAGTGAGGCACACTGATGTCCCACTCACTAGGGTGAATAAGGAGGAAGTAACAGTCAGCTGCCTGTCAGGCCCCAGGATCCACCACATAATGCATGCACTCAGGTCCCTCAAAACAGGTACAAATATGACTCTGTCATTGTACATGTGGGTGTGAATGACCTGAGATGTACCTCCCTGGACTACAGGAAAAGAGACATGGAGGAGCTCTCGGATTATGTAGCCCAGGTGGGTATGACCCTAGCCCTGAGCAGCATACTAACATCACCCAGAATGATACCACAGTACAAGCAGAAAATGATTGATTTCAACAATTGGCTAAGTTTCTGGTGTCATTCTAAGGGGATCCAGTATCTGTTTGCCTGGGATGACATGATTGGCATAACTCGATGCTTTTCCAGAGATGGCCTGCACCTGTCACTCCTGGGCTTCCAAATACTGGCCAAGGCTCTTGCCAACCTTGTAGAGCCTTTTTTAGACAGTGTTCCAAAGACCAAATTACCACCGTGACAGCTTCAAATAAATGCAATACGAGGATCATGCTGCTGAAAGCTAGAAGTCTAACTCTCAAAATGCACTCGCTCGAAGCACTCCTTAAAATGGAGAACATCGATATTTGTGCTGTAACAGAGACCTGGTTCAAGGCAGCAGAAAACACCCCTGCACTACCAGGCTATAACACTCTCATACTGGGCGACTTCAACTACCCCTCCATTAACTGGGAAAACTACTCATGTACCAATACACTTGCCCAACATTTCATGGAATTCATTAATTCCAATGCCCTGGACAAGCTCATTCTTACCTCCACTAGAGGTAGCAACATCCTTGACCTGGTCACTACTAACATGGGTGACCATTGCTCTACACCAATAGTCAGCTCCTCCCTGGTTAGATATAACCACAAACTAATCACCTTGGAAATCCACATCCCTCCCACCCCCCACTCCCGTAAAGGTAACCCCCATGAAAAACTTCTGCAAAGCTAACTTTGGGCTCCTAAAAACAGAGGTGGTTAACTTCACGTCACCCATGTAAATAGACCATAGTTGCATGACCGCAGAGTCATGCATCAATGCACTTTACAAACATGTACACAAATGCATCGATCTCGCCATACCCAATAGAACCAAGATACTCTCCTCCAAAAAATGGAAGCCAATTTGGTGGTCCCTGCTATAAACAAACGCTACAACAGAAGGAGAAAACTGATGCAGAATAAGGTAAAGTCCCAAGAATGGAAAAACTCCCTTATCAGCCTCAACAAAAAGTTGAGATCCCTCATCAAATCCTCTACAGCTAGCTATGAAAACAGAATTGCAGCAGATAGTAAAGACAACCACAAGGCCTTCTACAGTTCTGTAAAGAATCTCCACAGCAATACCCAGATTTGCTCTGAGCTGCTGCACAATGGTACCTCCTATACCAAGCCAACAGATATTGCCACTATACTGGCTGACAGATTCAGTGTCATCTTTACCACTCCCCCCCAAAGGACCACTCAGAATACCAGTAGATTGCCTGGCACCCAGTATTACTGCTGCACAGGTTAAAACAGCACTGTCCAAGGCCAAGAATGCAGCTTCTATGGGACCTGACAATATCCCTGGCTGTGTTCTACATGAACTACAGAGTGAACTGGCATTTCAGCTGTGTGCCCTATTCAATCACAGGCTCACAGCAGGTTTTGTCCCTACCAAATGGTGCACTGCTACAGTCATCCCTCTCCACAAAGGAGGAGTGACTACAGACCCTGGGAACTATCACCCCATTAGCCTGATGAGTCTGATATGCAAAGCTATGGAATGCATCATTATGGACTTAATAAACAAGGATATAGGGAATCTCCAGACTCTGGATCCTACACAGATTGGTTTTTTGAAGGGTAGATCATGCATGCTCAACTTGGTCGAATTCTTTGAGTCAGTCACCAGAGCTGTGGATGAAGGCAAGGTGGTTCATACAGCCTACTTTGATTTGGCCAAGGCCTTTGATACCATTCCCCACTCAAGAATCATAGAAAAACTCACTAAGCTAGGCACCAATCCCTATATCCCTAGGTGAGTTGTAAACTGGCTCACAGATAGAACCCACATTGTGAAAGTAGCTGACTCCAAGTTGGACTGCAGACCAGATACGAGTGGAGTCCCACAGAGTTCGGTCCTGGGTCCTCTCCTCTTTGGTATCTACTTCTCTGAAGTCCAGGCCAACACGAAGGGACTCTGGCTGACAAAGTTCACAGACAATTGCAAGCTGGGAGCTATTATTAACTTCCCAAGTGATGTTGACATCCTACAGAAAATGAATTACCACACCGATGGTAGTTCACTGAACACAGAAGGCGTTATAAGAGATCTGGGAACACAGGTTGACAGCAACCTCTCTTTTGACCACCACATTGCCACAGTGCTCAGAACGTCCTTCTATGTGGCACATGTCATTATGAAGGGTTTTACATCCAGGAAGATAGTGGTCATTGTCTCCCTCTACTCTTCCTTCATTAGGCCAATCATCGAGTACAATGCCTCATTTGACATGTACCTCACTAGACACCTGCAACTACTGGAGAAGCCACAAAAGTACCTTTCAAAGAGGATCCTAGGCCTTAAACACTTGTCCTATATGAACAGACTCAAAAAACTCCAGCTATGCTCGTTCTCATATTGCCTACTTAGAGGCGATCTCTGCTTGACTTACAAAGCCATGTCTGACCCAGTTCTGTTAGAAATGCTACATCTAAAGAAATCCCAATCCCTCCACACCGCATGCTCCAGAGACCTCAACCTCATTACCACAATCAACAAAACATGCTGGAGGGACAGGTTCATAATCCAGAGACTGCTCATGCTCTGGAATAGATTTTTCATACATGTCAAGCAGAACACCTCACTGGCCCTCTTCAAGAGAAATCTTGATGAGTAGATGGGAAACAGAAAATTCACCCTGGGGATAACTCCAGTGGCTCTACTCGACAGAGGCACTGGAAACTAAAGTCAAGTGGCACAATGCCAGGGTAATCCTATGGGGTAAGTTTGTAAAGGCTCCAGGGCCATTAGCCTAGTACACAGCTATGAACCTATGAACTTATGAAACTCCAGGGTACTACCCATGCAAATAATAAGTGTGGTAAAATAATTAATTGTGAAGGGCCTCAAACTGCCACAACTCTTTATTGCTTCCTTGTTTGACAGACTGATCAGATGTCTACTTTTCATTGAGCCACATATAGTATCCAGACTTTCTTCATGCAATTACTTTTGTGAGAGAAGGGAGTAATTAAGTTTTATTTGTATAAAAATAACACACAAAACTCATTCCAAGAATGGCTTCTACCAGAGGTTATCATATATAATGTGAACAAAGAGACTTTGTTGTTGATAGATTTCATCTTCATTTAGTGAATTTATTCATTGATGTGGCTGCTTATAGACTGTCCTGGCCCCATATGTATTATCGTTCTTTAGTTTATTTCCTCAAGATGGACGAGAATGACAACAGATTATGCAAAACAGAGTAGAATTCTTATGCAGGATAGAGAAAAAGCATTGAAAAAATGGTAAAAATATAAAACACCTCATTATCTTGAAAACTTCAGAATTCTTTGCAATCATGCTAAAACGCAAACAAATGAAGACAACTAATATAATAACCTTCAGAATAATAGTAAATGCAGCCCTAAAAAAATGTTTACATCCATTAAAGAAATCTTACATCCCGGCCAAAAATTTAACCCAAACCCCTCTTACAATAACTTACCACTTGAAGCTGCAATAAAGTTCACTCTTATTTTATAGATAGTATAGCATCTCTAACCAAGGATTCCTCAACATCTAATCCCAACTCTGCCAACTCATATCACCACATTCACTTATACCTTCAAACCTGTACTCACATCCTATAAAAACTACTTTTAAACAAACAAACTGTGCTCTTCATCAGCTGATGACCTTCCATGTGAGTACCTAAAATAGCAGCCAGCAGTATTACCTGTCCTGTCTCAAGCCATAGAAATAGGTCAGTCCAGAATTCCACTTTCCCTCTCACTTGAAAAAGTCCTACATTATCCCCCTGGACAAAGGAGGAAATTCAACAGACTTTAATAACTTTTGACCTACAGCAATCTTATCTCCCCTCACCAAAATACTTGAAAAATATATTCAAAAACAATTGCTAGACTATCTCCTGCAGGAAGAAATACTATCCCCTACACAACATGGCTTCCATCCTTCCCAAAGTACTAGCACTGCCCTTCTAACCTACATAGATACTGTCAATAAAGCTAGAGATAACGGCAAACTAGTCTGTTCCTTATTTCTAGACTTGTCTAAAGCTTTGGATACAGTGTGTAACAGCAAACATCTACTTCAAATGTGCTCACTAGGTCTCTCCCAGTCAACCCTTCTGTGGTTCAAAAGCTACCTGTCCAATAGATACCAGTCAATAAAAAGGCACTTCACACTCTTTACTTATCTCTCAGTCACTGCCGTTGTACTACAAGGCTCTGTCCTTGGTCCCCTCCTCTTTAACATTTTCACCATAACCCTCTATACATCCACGCAACAGGGCACCCTAATACAATATGCAGGTTATTCTACTCTCATCTGCACATCTGACAAAAGGGTACCTCCAAATAATTACCTAGTGGCAACCTATAATGTTATAACTGAGGAAATAGTTAAAAAAGCACATAGTTTGTGGCCCATGCTTCTAAGGGATAACATTTTGAACTCTATATTACCTGACTTTGTGAGTATTGCATATAAGAGAGCTAGGAATGTGGCTGATATTCTGGTACATAACCAATTTTGTTTACCAGATGTTAATGTTAGTCAGAATTTAAGCACAAATAAGGGCACTGTTCCATGTGATAGCTGTTCCATCTGGCATTATGTAGTGAGTTATTTTCCCTATATTAATGGTATTAAATTTACAGCTAGGTATGAATACAGTTGTAATACTGAGGGGCTAGTGTATGTGCTGAGATGTGGATGTAATAAGTTCTACATAGGGGAAACTTATAGGAGTTTTAGGGTCCGGTTACAGGAACATATTAGGGACATAAAAATAAAAAACTAGAGAGTCCCCTTGGGAGCCATTTCATGACAGCACACAATTCTGATCCTGATTCTCTTAGGGCTTGTGTTCAGGAAACATTGCAAGTTGGTATAGGTGAATGTGTGTCCTTAAAAATAAACTTTAAAAAAAACCCTCTTGATTTTAAAGTATGGTATTTTGGAGCCTCAGGGACTCAACAAGGAATGTAATTGGAAGTATGTGATTTAAATTGTATATTAAATGATTAATTGTCTTGTGCAATAAGTAAAGAATGTTTTGTAGTCTTTTTACTCTTGGAAAGCTGTGAAAGCCGAGGCGTTAAGTGTTTTATTAAAATTGCTTACTTCTTGGATCAGTTGTCTTGGTGGTATTTTAATATTTTATTTTTTTGCCTTTTTCTAAGTTGCATTTGTTACCTCCAAAAAATTACCCAGCCACTGGCACATGGTTTCATAATTCACAACTCCTGCTCAACATAAAAAAGACCAAACCACTAAGTTTTTCCCCATATCCCTCTCTCGTGAAAAAAAAGTCCTCTTTCTTGATAATGCAACTATTGAAGTCACTTCAAATTATTAGGGTGACAGTGGATGATAATCTTACATTTGACCTATATATATAAAATTGCATAAGAAAAAAATATCAAGAACTAGGGAAGCTTTACAGAGCCAAAAACATTTTCACTGACACAGATAAAACTACACTTGCCACTACTTATCTCCTCCCATCCCTTTTTTATGGTGCTTCCATCCTTACTACCCTCCAGGCTTCAGAAAAATCAAAACCTGAACAATGCTATAAAAAATTTGCTAAATTTGCAGGCAATACCCCTTTCAGAACCCACCGGTGTAGAGCACTAAAAAGCTTAAATTGGTTAGAACTGCCTCATCAATTAACATATGCACACCTTCTTACCTCCTGTAAAATTATCCAGCATCCATCTGTCCAGCAATAAACAACATTCTACAATGTTCCCAGTCGGTCATTGTGATCCAGTGACCAAAAACTCCTATCTGTCTAGAACCCTATCAAATCTGCTGGGTATTGTCTATACTCATACAAGGATAGCAAGGCGTGGAACTCTTTACCTGTACCCATCAGGTCAACATCTTTCTTCTCATCTTTCAAAATCACTCTGAAAGACTTCCTAGCTAACCGTGCTTCTGTAATTGCTCAAAACCAGGATAAACTAAATCATTAAATGTGAACCAATACATTTTCATTCCTTTTACCTCCTTACTCTCTATTCTTCACTTATTTCCTGACTTTTATCAAATTCTCTTCTCTGGCTTTTTCTCTAAATATACCATAAGCCTGTTTTTCACTCACTTCATATTGCATTTCCTATTTGTATTAGACTAACTTACCTTTAATTTCTCTACAAACTCAAAACTTTCTCTAAATATTAAATGATTGTCATATAACTTGTATTTATTCTTAACCAATGTTTTTATATTATGTCTAATTTGTTATAATTATTTAAACTGCAGATGTCTTTGTTTTTTATTTATTTAACATTTGTTTACCAGGAAAGTCCAACTTAGAATGAAGCCAATTTTCAGTGGAGGCCCAAGGAGAAATATTCCAGATGCAGGTCTTTGTAACATGTAAGAAAACCGGAGTACCCACAGGAAACCCACACGAATGCAAGGAGGGCATGCAGACTCCGCACAGAAGGCACTCCAGCCAAGAAGCAAACCGGAGAACCTCTTGGTGTGAGGTGACAATGTTACCGCTGCACCATTGCACCATCCACATTTTTGAAGATTATAAAATTACTGTTCTTAAAATGTTTTGTAATAATTTGGAGCTTTTCTCCACAGGCCTCTACTGAAATAGGGCTTCTACCTAGTTGGACTTTCTCAGTAATCAAATATCAATAAATAATAAATAAATAAAAGTATATACATACCGCATGTCATGTAAACTGGAGTTAGATCTGATAAAACACAGTTAAGGGTGCAAGTGCTCATCTGTTTTTATTCTCAGTAGAAAAGTATCAATTTCTAAATAAAGAATCAGTACTATAATTCATTTCATCAAATTGCTTTTTAAATGAATCATGATTCAATGAAAAAAAATGGATTTCATTGAGAGCATATTTGATCGAATCACAATTCATATAAAACTACAGAAATGCTGTAGACAATTATCACTGGTATGACTTAGGATCCAGGGATCCTAAGAATTACAAGGGGAACTAGTCTAGAACAACACTGGCACCTTGCCATTACCCACCCTTATGTCATACTCCCATTTCTAGAAGTCTGTGCTACCAGTCATTCACTGTCTGTTTTGTTTTCTCTTCACTTTTCTGAATGGTTGTATTACCATGAAGTTAGTATGTGTTAAATAAAAATAAGGATAACAACACAGGAGGCTTAGATGCAAAAGTTTACTAGTGTACACCAGGAGGCAAAAAACGTACAAGTACAGAATTTTGTCTGACATGATGCAGGAAGTACAGAATATTTTATAGTGTTTACATTCATGTTATGCCCACCTTACTGACATGGTTAGTCACAGGGCATCTACATCACTTTTACTAACAGTATTCTATTCATAATGATTGCTGATATTACATTTTTTAAAAAAGCTTTCCCTTGGGAATAATATAGCCTTGCAAAGCACCTGGTCAGTTATAATGTCTTTCTGTAAATGTTACTCCTTCAAGGTTTCAGGCCTGCTTGAATACAATAGCTGGTTCAGTCTTGTAATACACTTCTTTGTTCTTCTTGCAACATTCTCCCAACAGCTGCATCTTATCTTGATAACATTTACAAGGCCAATTGTCCCAGAGGAAGGAGAAGAAGATTTTCAATGCTTTATACATTTAATTTCCTGACCCAGCAGATAATCATTAGTGAAAAACATAAGCTTGCTGAGCTGGCTACTGCCAGGGTCAGAGTTCAAATACACTGCAGTTCCAAAGCTTTAAGCAGTTACATGTAAAATCATTCTTATTGCCATATTAATAATAGAATAAAATGCATTATACACTATTTGCTTTTTAACTAGCACTTTATATATGCTCAAATACATATTTTTCTAACATTTTCCTCCCTTTTAATACTTTTATTCTATTCTGAAATATAAAACAGTGTCATTTCGTCCCCTGGCCTTCTCCTTTAAGGACTTTCAACCAGGTAAGTCATTTAGTTTATACTTCGGAAAGAATTTCATCTGAAATTAATTTTTCTAACTCAATGTCTTGGTACAAAGTTTCAGTTACAGATATATCAATAAAATCTTTGATTAATCTTTTCATGCAGGGAATCCCACAACAGACACATGCTCCCAATAGGAGCAGACCCACACAAATAGCAATCAAGATGTTCATTAAGATAGAACCCCACCCACCAAACAGATTCTGGAAAAAGTTCATCAGTGGGTTTGGGCCTGGTTCAGTCATGGCCGATACCTGCTGTATTACCTCTAGGTGGTCATTAATTTCATGTCGATTGTCTGGTATAAACGCATAGCATTCTTCTTTGATAAGCACGCACGTACCACCTCTCGCCGCTAGGGTGAAGTCAAGAGCCATTCGATTTTGTAGCACAACAGTTCTCGTTGCATTCAGTTCATCAGTCACTAGTTCGAGAGCAGAAAAAGTTGCATTACTCATTACTTTGAGAAGTTTTGACAGCTTTCTCAACTCCCAGATCGATTTGACTGCTCCATATGCTGGAAGTATTCCAGCCCAGGATATTACACTGTCACTCAAGTCCATATGAGTCAATTTTTCTTTGTTTTTTACGGAATGATGGTCTTTCCAACCAGCTTCGATTTGTCCCACTGGATTTACAGGTTTTCCGATCGGACCTTCAGGTTTCCGGGCTACATCTCTCACATTTCGTATCTTACCTAGAGGTAATTCTGCAGTATGTCTTATGGCCGGAACCAGATAACCCAAAAAACAACTGCCGGACCAATTCTCAGGTAGCCATTTGTATGCCTTTTTCCCACAAACAAAATAACAGTTTTCTACTTTAGTGCTGATGCGGGTTAATTCTGAATGAAACATTTTCTTGTCTATAATAGACAGTTGTTTATGTAAAACAGGATTTCTCTGCACATCACTTAATGTTGTTTTCATTAAACTCAAATATGAATCATAATTCGTATTACAAACAGTGCCTCTGTCTTTAACTTTAATATAGCATTTATAAGATATGGTTATATTACAGTTACTCCAACCCACTTGAAGTGTATCATTCTTATAAAAACATACAATTCCCTTCTGTGTAATAGGTAAATACAATGCAATTTTGTCTTGTGATCTTACAGATCCTGTATCAAAAAGTAAATTCTCCCAAGTCTCATTTATCCCCAAGGGGACAGTGGACATTAACAGTCCTCTGTATGCTGTTGGTATAGCAGTACAAACCCAGCAATTTGAAATGTTCATAGTCTCTACATATACACGCTTCATAACTAGGTATGTGTTAAAGTTCGGATGCCAGTCTATAGACAGTTCATCATGTCTCTCCACTTTCACTTGTGTGGTTACATGTAGGAAAAACCACAACAAAAGGAAGGTCATCACAATCATAGTCAATAAATGAATAGTCAACAAGATGATTAAACAACATCTTTGGGGTTGATCTGTATTTTTACTCGTTTTGCTCTTGGCCATCCTGCCTTTGTTGTGTATCAGTCCCAAAATGTTTATCAAGTTGAAAATTCTTTACCGGTTTACAGTGCGTCAGATGGACCCAGGATGTCCTCTCAGCAACTTTGACTGCAGTAGGCGTTGCCAACAGTACCTGGTACGGTCCTTCCCACTTTGGATTTGCCCAATTCTTCCTCTTCGTAACCTTCAGCCACACCCAGGTCCCCGGAGTCAGCACTGCTTCTAATGGTCTGGTCTGTCTTTTATCTGAAAAAGAGTTCAACTGCAGAACAGTTTTATTTGTTAACAGTTTTCTCATGTAGCTAGCTAATGAGCTGTCAGCCTCTAGTTCTGCAGGCATGAGAGCTTTCCACTGTGGCACATAATATGCCCTTCCAAATATCATTTCAAAGGGAGTCAAACCCTTTACATTTGGAACTGTTCTCATGTTCAGCAGTGCCAAAGGCAGACAGCAAATGCAGTTTTTCTGCGTCTCACTCACTAGCTTCCTCAATTTGTTTTTTAGAATTCCATTGTACCTTCCACCAGTCCTGCAGGCTGTGGGTGGTAAGCACAATGATTCTTTAAGGAGATTCCAAAGAATCTCCCAAGCTGGTGAATCATCTGATTAATAAAATGTGTCCCATTGTCACTATAAATCCTTTCCGGTATGCCAAATCTGGGAATTATTTCTTTTACTAGGGCTTTTGCCACGGTTGCTGCATCCGGATTTTTAGTTGGAAAAGCTTCTACCCATTTGGAAAACATATCTATAATTACTAAACAGTATTTTTTCCCTTCACATTTATTCAATTCTATGAAATCCATACAAATAGTGTGGAATGGATATAGTGGTGTAGGAAAACTCCCTTGCTTGGGTTTGAATGCCCCTTGTGCATGATGTTTGTTACAAATATGGCATGCTGCACAAAATTTTTTTGTATAATTTATGAATCCGTATGTTTGGAATACTCGATTTACTAACTGTACCATCCCCCCTGTTGAGACATGGCACTGCCCATGGCTCAACAAAGCTGCATATCTAAATAAATTAGACGGTAATATTGTTTTTTTCTCTTTGGAGGCATACAGTCCATTTTCGAGGATTGCACCTCGTTTCTCCCATTTTTGTTTCTCTGTTTTTGTAGTTAATGTCTGCATTGTTTTTAGCATTTCTAGATCTAAAATCTCAGAGGGTTGTAATTCCTCGGTTAAAAGAAGAGTTTCTGAGTCTGAGGCTGCTTGCTTTGCAGCTGCATCAGCTTTTGCATTTCCTTTTGAAATTCTATCCTGTTGTTTTGTATGAGCTAAACATTTACAAATAGCTACTTTAGTAGGCAACTGAATAGAATCTAATAGATTCAAAATAAGTTGCGCATGATTAATCGGTTTGCCATTAGATGTTATCATTCCCCTGTTTTTCCATTGTTGCACAAAAACATGCACTGTAGAGAAAGCATACTGACTGTCAGTATATATGTTCACACATTAATCTTTCGCTAGAGTGCAAGCCCGTGTTAAGGCTATCAATTCTGCTGCTTGTGCAGATAGGTTGTGCTGTAAAGGTTTGGCTTCTAAGATCTCTGTATCTGTAACCACTGCATACCCCACTAGATTTTTCCCTGTAGGACCCCTTCTGCACGAGACATCCACGTAAAATGTCACCTCGGCATAATCCAAGGGCATATCAGTGATATCTTGTCTGGGCAAAGTTCTTTGCTCAATATTCCTGCAGGCAGCTGTGCGGCGTGTCATCCACAGGGGTTGGAAATAACGTTGACGGGTTTAATGTTGTACAACGTTCAATTACCATATGAGGTTGGCTCAGCAATATGGTCATACATGAAAGATGTCTAGCAGGAGATAGATATGCTATTTTTTCTTGCAGTAAAATTATCGCGACTGCATGAGGCACTCTCAATGTGAGAGGGTGGAATAACACCACTGAGGCTGAAGCCTGTACTGCCATTGCAGCTGCGACCACTGCTTGTACACAGTGAGGCAACGATCATGCCACTGGGTCTAACTGTGATGAATAGTAAGCTATGGGGTGTTGCTTATCCCCATGCTGTTGTGTCAGAACTGACGTCATATATCCCTGTTTACAATCTATGGTCTGAAAGAATCTTTTGTGGTAATTCGGAAGTCCTAAAACTAATGAAGAAGCTATCAATTGTTTTAGTCTACAGAAAGCTGTTTCTGCTTCGGGTATCCATTGTAATGTATCTTGTGCTGCCATTGGTGTTTTATATATTAAATTAGCCAGTGGAGCAGATTCTAAGGCATAGTTTGATATCCAGCTTCAACAAAAATTAGTTGTTCCCAAGAAGGACATCATTTCCTTCTTGGTTGCTGGTTTAGGTGCTTGTAAAATTGCTGTTTTTCTGTCTTCGTCTAATATTCTACCTTCATTGGATATTACATATCCTAGGTATCTGACCTGTTTTTTTCCAAAGTTGTAACTTACTTTTGTTTACTTTGTGTCCTTGTGCTGCTAAAAAGTTCAATAACGCTATCGTATCCTCCCTGCATTGATGCTGGGTAGGGGCTGCTAGCAAAATGTCATCTACATAAAGTAGAATCTGACTACCTCCTGGTGGGGTAAACCCTGCCAGGTTGCTTGCCATTTCTTGTGCAAATATCGCTGGACTTTCACAATATCCCTGTGGTAGCTGAGTATAGGTGTATCTTTTACCCTGAAATGTAAATGCAAACCAATACTGACTATCAGGATGTATAGGTATTGAGAAGAAAGCATTGCTTATGTCTCCTACAGTAAAATATTTTTGTTGCGGCTTTAAATCGTTCAACAAGGTGTGTGGGTCTGGCACCGTAGGTGCTCTAGGTATTATTGCATTGTTTACAGCTTGTAAATCCTGTACCATCCGCCATTCCCTGTTTGCTTTTTTAACAGGAAATAGAGGGGTATTACATGGTGAATCAAGAGATTCTACCAGTACTCCTTCCTTGAGTAATGCTGCTATTATAGGCTTGATTCCTTGCTCTGCATCTTTCCTCAAGGGGTATTGTCTTTTTTGTGGTCTAAATACTGATTTTGGTGTAATAGTGACTGGTCCTGCTGTTTGAATAAGTCCTACATCTGATTTGCCTGTCGACCAAAGAATCTCTGGTATGCCACACAAGGCTTTTTCTTCTTCTTCTAATAAGAACGCTAATCAGCTGTCTTCACTAGTTTGTAAGTGTACATCTGGATGTGTCTGTGTTAGCCAATTCAATTTCTGTTTTTGTATTCCCTGCTCTGATAATTCTAAATCAGTTTGTTTTTCCCATCTTGTTACTTTTTCTCCTAAGTCTGCCCATTTCATATTCTTGTTTTTCGTCAAGCTGACATGTGGTAGTCGATTAGATTTGTACAGTGTCATGAATTCCTGAGGTAATGAACAGCTTACCACACTGTTTCCCTCAGTATCCCAATACAAGGTTCATAATACTAACCTGTTAGCAGGATTTTTGAATAATTCTTGCTCATATTCTTTATCAGGTCCTGGCATGCTACAGTAGTATAGAGTACAGTATAACAAATGCTGTTGGTCAGTGTCAAGGGAGGGGGCCTTACTGATGTCTACATTCATCAGTTCCTCGGTTACTGCCCCTGGACCAGTCGTAACTAGGTCCTGGCTGTACCAGTAAAAAGTCTCACCCTCCGGTCGCACCACGAAAGTATCCATTTGTCTTTGTGCCTCCATACCCTGCATAGTGGGAACTACCGCTATGCCAAATATCTGCATAAGATCTCTTCCCAGTAAGTTTACTGGACATTTTGCAGAAACTACAATTTTACTTTTCTGAGTCATACCTGAAACAGGGTCAGTTATTGTTATATCATGGGAGAGTGGCTCCCTATATAGCTGTCTGTTTGCTGCTTTTACTAATATATAATCAGGTGATTCGGAATATTCTGGTAACTTGGAGGGGTGTATCAAAGTTCGTGACGCTCCTGAGTCACGCAGGAATTTTACTTCCCTTCCCTCCACCAGAAGTGTGACTTCCGGTTTTCTGTCTGCCAAATAGAGCTCCAAGCTCAGTAATGCCAAATCTAAAATTTCACTTTCTTCATTCTCTACATCTGCTTGCACTTCCTCTGTTCCTTCTACTACATTTACATTTGTCCTTTGTTTGTTAGCCTTTCCTGATGATTTTTGACTTTCATCACTATCATATAGTCAGTCCTCATCACCCTTACTTTCTGTAGTCACCTTTTTATTTAGCCTGCAATCCCTTGCTAAATGTCCTTTCTTTCCACACTTAAAGCACTCACCTTTCTTTTTTCTCTCTTCAAAATCTTCTGACCATTTGTCAGATTGTCTATTTCCCTGGGCATTTTTCTTTCCCTTTTACCGGACTGTACTACAAAACCTCAGCTCCGTCTTCAGCAGTGAAGACTTGTGTCTTCTTTTCTTTTTACTATTAAAGTGTCTTTCAGCATGTCTAGCATATTCAAGTAAGGCTTGTAGCCTACTCGTTCGATGATCTATCATATGCTTCGTAATAAAGCTACTGATAGGTGCAATGCAACCTTTAAAAACGCATTTTTCAGTTGCTGTTCATACGAGGTATCATGTGTCTGATTTTCAGGAATAGCCATACCACTATGGTTATTGAAACATTCCAATAATCTACCATAATACCCATCTACAGTTTAATTCTCTTGTTGTATGCATTGGTTAATGCAAGTCCAATCTGCTCTAGGTTTCCATTTTTCAGAAATTCGGTCTGTAAGACCTTTTACTCTGTTGTCTAGTTCTGCGTCACTATGTGGGAGTGGTTTAAGCTCTGCATTATGAGGATTCCAGGTGCCACAAATCATGTGCCAGTCTGGACCCACAATTTGTCTAACTACCTTTTCTACTTCTTCCCCATTCAAGTGGTAACTTAGTCTCATACCTTCATAACCGCACTACTAATGGAGCTTGTATCTGAGCAAAAGCAAGCCGATGAACAACAGTTTAGTATCGAACAGCGCATGCTACATAACACCAATGTGGCAATTTCGGCAGCTGCCAAAGATAAACCCAGTAAGTCTTGCGGTTTTGTTTCTAAACAGAAAGAAAGACTAGACTCAGAGGGTGTATTACAACGTGATTGTATTATTGTACAAGACTTTATAGCAGATATCACAATTAATGATACTCCAGAACGGGCGTTTCCAGTATTGTTACAGGGAACTGATAATTTTGAACGTAGTGAACGTATTGATTTGCCAGAGTTACATGATGAACATTTACAGGATATTTCACGCTCTTCTATTAATCAAGATAACCAGTCGAGCAGAAATGACCAAATATGTTACTCTGTGGGGAATGACTGTACTTTTGACTTTAGCTTTATCAAAAGTCATCATGAGAAACTTGGTGCTAGACCTAAAGAGAAAGCAATATCTAAAAAGTATGGCAACACCAAACGAAATGGACAAAAAGGTACTGTGAATCAATGTATGCATGCTACTAGTCCATTAATAAGAAAAGAGACTATCAAAAGTTATGGACATGGCATGTATGAACAAAAACAAAAACAGATTTTTTATAATAACACCAATGATAATGTGTCCATGTGTTTAATGGATCAATTTTTGTCTGACGACTATGTATTTGAACAAAACATGAATGTAGTTACAAATGGAAATTTCAATATGCATGATTTTAAACATAATACTATAAAGGAAATGATATATAATTTTGGCAAAAAGCTGGCCTTATATAAGAACACTAAGATGGATATAGCATATCTTGCCAAATGCCTTGATGTAAAAATAGTACCAAAAGGTATTAGATTTTTTAAACTTCCTTTAGGTATTAATTACAGTAGGGAAGTCAAAAGGGAGTTCAATGAACTGTTTGATAAATTTGGTTTTTCATATATTAAAACACTTATTAAATTTAATGATGAAAAATTAGGCTATCTAACTAATGAGCTAGAGTGTATGAATGAAACTATCATTAAACATCCTGAGTTTAGCCATTGGAAGGATCTATATAATAAACAGTTTAGTGACACACAGGAGAAAACAAAAGTGATTTTTGATTTTGATAGAAAGAATAGGAAGTTAATGAGAGATAAGGAAAGCTATGAGAATGATAGAGCATACATATGGCCTAATGAAAAGAAGACTGATGGTAGAGAAAGGTTAAACAGTATAAACGATAGACCTAGAAGTGTTAAGTGGGAAGAAAATTTTCGGGGGGGGCAGATTTTTTCCAGCACCAAAATAAAGAAACCAAACAAACAGATGGAATTGAAGAATATAGAATGTAACTACACCGTAACATCCGGTTTTAGACAGGGGAGGATTAAGACCAATATTATGCAAATTATCAATAGTATTAAGTTGATTAATGAACATCTTTGTAAACTCACTGACAATTTAACTTATAAGCAAGAAAAAAACATATTACACATGGATAATATAGAAGATGCACATCAGATTTTGTCAGAGTATAATGGTTTCAAAGTTTATAACTACACTGATATTAGAATTGAAAAGGAATTTGTAAGCTTAATGAGTAAAGGAATGAAATTTATACCAACTTCAGAGTTTAATCTTATAGATACAATAAAGGAAGTCAAACTTTATTGCAGAAGACTCAACTTGGCTTTACATTTTGATAATAATGCACCTGATAATACATGCTATAACTTCAAACTGAAGAAACCAAGTACGTATATACCACCTAACAATCAGTTTATTCATAGTTATGAACAGATAGTTAGTAAAGACATATATTGGTACTGTTTCGATAATAAAAGGAACAGACACAAAGAAAACCAAGGGTTAGATAACCTCACTCAGAAAGAAAGAATGTGTTTGAATAGCATAATACGTAACAAAGACATTCGTATTATGAAGCCGGATAAAGGCGGAGGTATTGCTATCAGCTACACTTCTGATTACAATTCCAAAATGCATAATTGGCTATATGAATCCGGAAATTACGAAGTTATATCACAAAATGAAATTAATATAGGTTATAAAAGAATTGATCTTACCATCGAAGAATACATGATAGATAACAGAATCAGTAACGAAATATATATGTTTATTAGAAATGGTTATCCGGTGGTAGCAAAAATAATAGGTATACCCAAAATCCATAAATCCATAGAAAACCCCCCTTATAGGCCAATAGTGTCAGGATCCAAATCCAAGACTTACAATATAGGAGTCCTGATTGATGCATGGACTAAGCACATATACAATGTGGTGCCTCATATAATGAAAGACTCATGGAATTTCCTAAACAATCTCACATCAGATATATGGAATAAGGAATACATATTTATCACTATTGATGTGGTTGATTTATTTACAAGCATACCCAAGGATGAGGGTCTTGAGTTTTTTTCTAATAGCCTTAGAAAGTATTCAGGTTTTAGTTGGGACAAGGTCAGATTGACCACTGAACTTATGTCTCTCGTTCTGGAACATAATTATATAGCCTTTCAGGGCGAATTCTTTAGAAAAAAGACAGGTGGCTATGGGCTTTCTTCCCATATTTGCTAACATGGTCATGTTAGAATGGGAAACTGAGTATTTGTTCAAGAGTAAATATTATGAAAAGGTTGAATATTATGCCAGATTCCTGGATGACCTGTTTGTATTATGGAAGGGTCTGAAACTGAAATTCGACTTTATTGAATTTCTTAATAGTACTTCAAAATTCTTGAAATTCACTTATAAATTCAGTAGTAAGGAGATTGCATATTTAGACACCTTTATTTGGCATTCAGATGGTGGATTTGCTTCTAGAATTTATAGAAAACCAACTTATTCTAATGATTTCATAGCGTACAACAGCAATCATCCACCATATATGTTCAAGAACATTATCATATGGTGTCTTCCAGTTGTCAGAACCTTTTGTTTACAATCTACAGTCTGAAAGAATCTTTTGTGGTAATTCGGAAGTCCTAAAACTAATGAAGAAGCTATCAATTGTTTTAGTCTACAGAAAGCTGTTTCTGCTTCGGGTATCCATTGTAATGTATCTTGTGTTGCCATTGGTGTTTTATATATTAAATTAGCCAGTGGAGCAGATTCTAAGGCATAGTTTGATATCCAGCCTCGACAAAAATTAGTTGTTCCCAAGAAGGACATCATTTCCTTCTTGGTTGCTGGTTTAGGTGCTTGTAAAATTGCTGTTTTTCTGTCTTCGTCTAATATTCTACCTTCATTGGATATTACATATCCTAGGTATCTGACCTGTTTTTTTCCAAAGTTGTAACTTACTTTTGTTTACTTTGTGTCCTTGTGCTGCTAAAAAGTTCAATAACGCTATCGTATCCTCCCTGCATTGATGCTGGGTGGGGGCTGCTAGCAAAATGTCATCTACATAAAGTAGAATCTGACTACCTCCTGGTGGGGTAAACCCTGCCAGGTTGCTTGCCATTTCTTGTGCAAATATCGTTGGACTTTCACAATATCCCTGTGGTAGCTGAGTATAGGTGTATCTTTTACCCTGAAATGTAAATGCAAACCAATACTGACTATCAGGATGTATAGGTATTGAGAAGAAAGCATTGCTTATGTCTCCTACAGTAAAATATTTTTGTTGGCTTTAAATCGCTCAACAAGGTGTGTGGGTCTGGCACCGTGAGGTGCTCTAGGTATTATTGCATTGTTTACAGCTTGTAAATCCTGTACCATCCGCCATTCCCTGTTTGCTTTTTTAACAGGAAATAGAGGGGTATTACATGGTGAATCAAGAGATTCTACCAGTACTCCTTCCTTGGGTAATGCTGCTATTATAGGCTTGATTCCTTGCTCTGCATCTTTCCTCAAGGGGTATTGTCTTTTGTGGTCTAAATACTGATTTTGGTGTAATAGTGACTGGTCCTGCTGTTTGAATAAGTCCTACATCTGATTTGCCTGTCGACCAAAAGAATCTCTGGTATGCCACACAAGGCTTTTTCTTCTTCTTCTAATAAGAACGCTAATCAGCTCTTTTCACTAGTTTGTAAGTGTACATCTCGATGTGTCTGTGTTAGCCAATTCAATTTCTGTTTTTGTATTCCCTGCTCTGATAATTCTAAATCAGTTTGTTTTTCCCATCTTGTTACTTTTCTCCTAAGTCTGCCCATTTCATATTCTTGTTTTCGTCAAGCTGACATGTGGTAGTCGATTAGATTTGTACAGTGTCATGAATTCCTGAGGTAATGAACAGCTTACCACACTGTTTCCCTCAGTATCCCAATACAAGGTTCATAATACTAACCTGTTAGCAGGATTTTTGAATAATTCTTGCTCATATTCTTTATCAGGTCCTGGCATGCTACAGTAGTATAGAGTACAGTATAACAAATGCTGTTGGTCAGTGTCAAGGGAGGGGGCCTTACTGATGTCTACATTCATCAGTTCCTCGGTTACTGCCCCTGGACCAGTCGTAACTAGGTCCTGGCTGTACCAGTAAAAAGTCTCACCCTCCGGTCGCACTACAAAGTATCCATTTGTCTTTGTGCCTCCATAGCCTGCATAGTGGGAACTACCGCTATGCCAAATATCTGCATAAGATCTCTTCCCAGTAAGTTTACTGGACATTTTGCAGAAACTACAATTTTACTTTTCTGAGTCATACCTGAAACAGGGTCAGTTATTGCTATATCATGGGAGAGTGGCTCCCTATATAGCTGTCTGTTTGCTGCTTTTACTAATATATAATCAGGTGATTCGAATATTCTGGTAACTTGGAGGGGTGTATCAAAGTTCGTGACGCTCCTGAGTCACGCAGGAATTTTACTTCCCTTCCCTCCACCAGAAGTGTGACTTCCGGTTTTCTGTCTGCCAAATAGAGCTCCAAGCTCAGTAATGCCAAATCTAAAATTTCACTTTCTTCATTCTCTACATCTGCTTGCACTTCCTCTGTTCCTTCTACTACATTTACATTTGTCCTTTGTTTGTTAGCCTTTCCTGATGATTTTTGACTTTCATCACTATCATATAGTCAGTCCTCATCACCCTTGCTTTCTGTAGTCCCTTTTTATTTAGCCTGCAATCCCTTGCTAAATGTCCTTTCTTTCCACACTTAAAGCACTCACCTTTCTTTTTTCTCTCTTCAAAATCTTCTGACCATTTGTCAGATTGTCTATTTCCCTGGGCATTTTTCTTACCCTTTTTACCGGACTGTACTACAAAAACCTCAGCTCCGTCTTCAGCAGTGAAGACTTGTGTCTTCTTTTTCTTTTTACTATTAAAGTGTCTTTCAGCATGTCTAGCATATTCAAGTAAGGCTTGTAGCCTACTCGTTCGATGATCTATCATATGCTTCGTAATAAAGCTACTGATAGGTGCAATGCAACCTTTTAAAAACGCATTTTTCAGTTGCTGTTCATACGAGGTATCATGTGTCTGATTTTCAGGAATAGCCATACCACTATGGTTATTGAAACATTCCAATAATCTACCATAATACCCATCTACAGTTTAATTCTCTTGTTGTATGCATTGGTTAATGCAAGTCCAATCTGCTCTAGGTTTCCATTTTTCAGAAATTCAGTCTGTAAGACCTTTTACTCTGTTGTCTAGTTCTGCGTCACTATGTGGGAGTGGTTTAAGCTCTGCATTATGAGGATTCCAGGTGCCACAAATCATGTGCCAGTCTGGACCCACAATTTGTCTAACTACCTTTTCTACTTCTTCCCCATTCAAGTGGTAACTTAGTCTCATACCTTGTAAATCTTGTAAAAACTTTGTGTAATTAACTTTTGGATGGGGGATTCCCTCTGTAGCTTTCCGAATATCTTCCGGTGTCCATGGTCTGTATACTAGAAGAGTTAGGTCCTGCCCTTCCTGTCCTGCCTGAGGATTTGGTACCTCGATTAGTGGACAGATTTCCTCTTCATTTTCCTCTAGTGTGTTTTTCCCTATTTGATACAAGTCTGTGTCCCCAAGTGTTTTACATGTCCGGGACCTAGTTTCAATAGGATCTCTAACAAATGGTTTTAGTGTTCTTGTGACATCAGGATAATGTGGAGGTGGACCAGCTTGTCCTCCTGCTTCATATCCTGAAAAAGGCATCAGAGGGGGCGGGGGAGGAGGAGCCGTCGCTATTACTATGTTATTATCCTCTTTATCTAAAAATAACGTTTTAGCATTTTTAGTTTTTTGTTCCCTTCG